>NC_057809.1:73676248-73976248 GCF_018294505.1 Triticum aestivum
GGGAGGCGGAGAGCGCACAAAGAGCGGATCGAGGCGGTGCACGCGGGGGGGGGGGGATTTTACCCAGCTTCAGGCCGCACGGATGCGTAAAACCCTACTGCTGCTTGTTTGTGTGTATTGAATCTTTGCTCAGGAGCGATCGACGCTACCAGACTGAGCGTGGGAGTGTTTCTGGTATCTCCAATGAGCCGAACTGGCCGAACCTCCTCTACGTTGCGCTTGGGCCTCCTTTTATACTTTCAAGGGGTTACCCACAGGTCGCAACGTAGACTAGAAGGGTAAAAATGGAAAAGGATGCGGTAGGTGCAGCTACCGCTACTGTGGATACAGTGCACCCTACCTAACTCTGACGGCAGGGGACAAGGGCATTAAATGCCTGTCTGAGTCTCCTAAACAGTGCAAAAGGTGACCGTTAGGAGCGCCACCGTTTGCCACGATGGGCTTCTCTTCATCTCCGCTTGCCACCACGTACCCCTAGCTGCACGGCCTCCTACCATGTGTGCTTGGGAGAGTCCCAGAGCGACACGTTAGCAGGTGTGCTGGAGCGCGGGCACGAAGTGGGGGTTTCCCGCGGCAAGCTCCTTGCCGCGGCCGTCATCTTGTCGCGTCCGGAAGCTTGTCGCTCGCCGGATCTTGCCGGGACGCAGGGCGCGTCGCGGCAAGCTTTCTTGGTATGCCTTGAGTAGTCTTCCCGGCAAGCTCCTCTTGCCGGGGTCTTGTCTCTTCCCGGCAAGATCCTCTTGCCGGGGCCTTGTTTGGCCTCCCCGGCAAGCTCCTCTTGCCGGGGCCTTGGTTTGAGTACTTTGTTCTTGGATGGTCTTCAAGGGATCCATGGAGGGTCTTGGCGGTCACCCGGCAAGCCTTGTCGTGGGGTGCTACAACTGCCCGTGCACGAGTTCGGGATACTAGGGTACCCCTACTCTAGTACACCGACATGCGTATAATCCATGGACTCAACATTAGTCATAAAGAACTCACATACTTATTGCAAAAATTTATTAGTTATCAAACCAAAGTATTACGCGCATGCTGCTAGGGGGATAGATTGGTAGGAAAACACCATCGCTCGTCCCCGACCGCCACTCATAAGGAAGGCAATCAATAAATAAACCATGCTCCGACTTCATCACATAACGGTTCACCATACGTGCATGCTATGGGAATCACAAACTTTAACACAAGTAGCTCTCAAATTCACAACTAATCGCTAGCATGACTCCAATATTACCATCCTCATATCTCAAAACAACCATCAAGTATCAAACTTCTCATAGTATTCAATGCACTCTATATGAAAGTTTTTATTATATCCCTCTTGGATGCCCATCATATTAGGACCAGTTTCATAACCAAAGCAAACTACCATGCTGTTCTAAAGACTCTCAAAATAATATAAGTGAAGCATGAGATTTCATCTAAAACTACCACCACGCTCTAAAAATATATAAGTGAAGTGCTAGAGCAAATGACAAACTACTCCGAAAGATATAAGTGAAGATCAATGAGTAGTCGAATAATTGTGCAACTATGTGAAGACTCTCTAACATTTAAGAATTTCAGATCTTGGTATTTTATTCAAACAGCAAGCAAAACAAAATAAAATAAAATGACGCTCCAAGCAAAACACATATCATGTGGCGAATAAAAATATAGCTCCAAGTAAAGTTACCGATGAACGAAGAAGAAAGAGGGGATGCCTTCCGGGGCATCCCCAAGCTTAGGCTTTTGGTTGTCCTTGAATATTACCTTGGGGTGCCTTGGGCATCCCCAAGCTTATACTCTTGCCACTCCTTATTCCATAGTCCATCGAATCTTTACCCAAAACATGAAAACTTCACAACACAAAACTTAAGAGAAAACTCGTAAGCTCCGTTAGTATAAGAAAGCAAATCACCATCATAAGGTACTGTTGTGAACTAATTCTTGATTTATATTGGTGTTAAACCTACTGTATTCCAACTTCTATATGGTTTATAAAATATTTTAGTAGCCATAGATTCATCAAAATAAGTAAACAACACATGAAAAAGAGAATCTGTCAAAAACAGAATAGTCTGTAGTAATCTGGATCAAACGTATACTTATGGAACCCCAAAAATTCTAAACTAAATTTCTGTACCTGAGGAATTTATCTATTAATCATCTGCAAAAATAATTAACTAAATATCACTCTCCACATAAAAATGGCAGCAATTCTCGTGAGCGCTAAAGTTTCTGTTTTTTACAGCAAGATCAACAAGACTTTCCCCAAAGTCTTCCCAACGGTTCTACTTGGCACAAACACTAATTAAAACATAAAAAATAATATCATAACAGAGGCTATATATATTATTTATTACTAAACAGGATAAAAAAGCAAGGAACAAAAATAAAGTTGGGTTGCCTCCCAACAAGCGCTATCGTTTAACGCCCCTAGCTAGGCATGATGATTTCAATGATGCTCACATAAAGGATAAGAATTGAAACATAAAGAGAGCATCATGAAGAATATTACTAGCACATTTAAGTCTAACCCACTTCCTATGCATATGGATTTTTTGAGCAAACAAATTGTGGGAACAAGAATCTACTTGCATAGGAAGGTAAAACAAGGATAACTTTAAAACTTTAAGCACATAGAGAGGGAACTTGATATTATTGCAATTCCTACAAGCATAAGTTCCTCCCTCATAATAATTTTCAGTAGCATCATGAATGAATTCAACAATATAACCATCACATAAAGCACTCTTTTCATGATCTACAAGCATATAATTTTATTACTCTCCACATAAGCAAAATTCTTCTCATTCGGAATAGTGGGAGTATCATAAGAGACCCGAATACTATAAATTGTTTCCACATTAGAAGAGTAATGTTCATAAAATGGATAATCATAATCATGGCAAGTTTTATAAATATAATCACTACTTTTTATAGCATAAGTATCATCACAATAATCATCATAGGTAGGAGGCATGCTATCATCATTATAAATTTGCATATCAAAACTTGGGAGACTAAAAATATCATCTTCATTAAACGTAGCATCCCCAAGCTTGGGACAAACATTAATTGCAGCAAATATATTCTCAAAAACATCATATTCATCAAACATAGCATCCCCAATCTTGGGCCTTTTCATATTATAAGCATAATCACTCTCATCATTAATAGTATGGATAGCACCAATAGTATAGCAATTATCATATTCTTCCAAGCAAGTGCCAAAAAGATTTTCAAGATCATAAGAAGTATCATTATCTTCCACAATTATATTTTCATGAGGCACAATAGTAATAGGAGCAGCATTATTTGGGAGAGATATCTTTTTACCTCTCTTCCTTTTTCTTTTCTTCTTCTTTACCACATCATGTGTGGGTTCAATCCTCTTTTTGGAGCTCCTTATTAATGAGATTGGTTGAATAGGAGGCTCCTCCTCGTTACCTGATTCATCATAAGAAATAATAGGAGGTTATTGGGAAGTCTCTTCCCTTTCATTAGTATTCTCTTCATCTTCTATTTGTTTTCTTTTCTTTATGTAGTTGGCAATATAAGGATTTTCAATACAATTCACCGCACAATACATATAAATTTCCTCTAGATCAAAATGAAGAACTCTATCAAGGGAAAATTTTGGAATGTCCTTAGTTATACATTTCATTTCCTCATAACCCAAGAGCAAACTAAGTTCATTATGATGTGCAAGGGAAATCAAGTCATCACAATTTTTGGACACGATACGATCATGAAACAATTTGCATTGGGTATTGAAATGATCATGTTCATTGCAAAGCTCACAAGTATGGCCAAGATAATTTAAATTTTCAGCACATTCATCTAGCCTTTCTTGCAACAATTTAGTTTCTAAGTACTTATGCCTCTTGCAATATCTATCTTCCCTATTTGGTGTGTACTTACAAACCCAATGTACTCCACAAAAATTGACATGTTTATAGGAGACATCATAACTAGTGCAATCATCATTAGTATCATGGATATTCAAAGAATTCGTACTAACACCATTGCAATCATGCTCATCATTCAAAGATTTAGTGCCAAACATTTTATAGACTTATTCCTCTAGCACTTGAGCACAATTTTCCTTTCCATCATACTCACGAAAGATATTAAAAAGATGAAGCGTATGAGACAAACTCAATTCCATATTTTTGTAGTTTTATTTTATAAACTAAACTAGTGCTAAAACAAGAAACTAAAAGACTCGATTGCAAGATCTAAAGATATACCTTCAAGCACTAACCTCCCCGGCAACGGCGCCAGAAAAGAGCTTGATGTCTACTACACAACCTTCTTCTTGTAGACGTTGTTGGGCCTCCAAGTGCAGAGGTTTGTAGGACAGTAGAAAATTTCCCTCAAGTGGATGACCTAAGGTTTATCAATCCATAGGAGGCGTAGGATGCAGATGGTCTATCTCAAGCAACCCTGCAACCAAATAACAAAGAGTCTCTTGTGTCCCCAACACACCCAAGACAATGGTAAATTGTATAGGTGCACTAGTTCGGCGAAGAGATGGTGATACAAGTGGTATATGGATAGTAGATAATAGTTTTTGTAATCTGAAAATATTAAAACAGCAAGGTAACTAATGATAAAAGTGAGCGTCAACGGTATTGCAATGCGTTGAAACAAGGCCTAGGGTTCATACTTTCGCTAGTGCAAGTTCCCTCAACAATACTAACATAATTGGATCACATAACTATCCCTCAACATGAAACAAAGAGTCACTCCAAAGTCACTAATAGCGGAGAACAAACAAAGAGATTATGGTAGGGTACGAAACCACCTCAAAGTTATTCTTTCCAATTAATCCGTTGGGCTATTCCTATAAGTGTCATAAACAGCCCTAGAGTTCATACTAGAATAACACCTTAAGACATAAATCAACCAAAACCCTAATGTCACCTAGATACTCCAATGTCACCTCAAGTATCCGTGGGTATGATTATACGATATGCATCACACAATCTCAGATTCATCTATTCAACCAACACATAGAACCTCAAAGAGTGCCCCAAAGTTCCTACCGGAGAATCACGGCGAAAACATGTGCCAACCCCTATGCATAGGTTCATGGGCGGAACCCGCAAGTTGATCACCAAAACATACATCAAGTGAATCACGTGGTATCCCATTGTCACCACAGATACGCACGACAAGACATACATCAAGTGTTCTCAAATCTTTAAAGACTCAATCCGATAAGATAACTTCAAAGGGGAAACTCAATCCATTACAAGAGAGTAGAGGGGGAGGAGAAACATAAGATCCAACTATAATAGCAAAGCTCGCGATACATCAAGATCATCCCAAATCAAGAACACGAGAGAGAAAGAGAGAGAGAGAGAGAGAGAGAGAGAGAGAGAGAGACAGAGAGAGACAGAGAGAGAGAGAGATCAAACACATAGCTACTGGTACATACCCTCGGCCCCGAGGGAGAACTACTCCCTCCTCGTCATGGAAAGCACCGGGATGATGAAGATGGTCACCGGAGAGGGATTCCCCCTCCTGCAGGGTGCCAGAACGGGTCTAGATTGGCTTTCGGTGGCTACGGAGGCTTCTGGCGGCGGAACTCCCGATCTATTGTGCTCCCCGATCGTTTTAGTGTATATGGAGATATATAGGCGGAAGAAGTACGTCAGGGGAGCCACGAGGGTGGAGGGCGCGCCCCCTACCTCGTGGCCTCCTCGAAGCTTCCCTTACATGGACTCCAAGCCTTCTGGGCTTCTTCTAATCCAAAAATAAGTTCCGTGAAGTTTCAAGTCAATTGGACTCCGTTTGATTTTCCTTTTCTGTGATATTCTAAAACAAAAAACAGGAACTGGCACTGGGCTCTGGGTTAATAGGTTAGTCCCAAAAATCATATAAAATAGCATATAAATGCATATAAAACATCCAAGGTTGATAATATAATAGCATGGAACAATTAAAAATTATAGATATGTTGGAGACATATCAGCTAGCGAGATACCATCTTGTCATATCATATCATGATTATTTTGAGAAAGTGTTGTCATCTGAGATTTATTATTATTGCTTGCTAGTTGATTATGTCATTGATATGAGTAAACATGAGACCTAAGTGTTATTGTGAATATAGTTAGTTCATAATCTTTGCTGAAAACCTGAATGCTGGCTTTACATATTTACAACAACAAGAGCAAACAGAGTTTGTAAAAGTTTTTCTTTATCACTTTCAGTTTATCAACTGAATTGCTTGCGGACAAGCAAAGGTTTAAGCTTGGGGGAGTTGATACGTCTCTGTCGTATCTACTTTTCGAAACACTTTTGCCCTTGTTTTGGACTCTAACTTGCATGATTTGAATGGAACTAACCTGGACTGACGCTGTTTTCAGCATAATTGCCATGGTGTTATTTTTGTGCAGAAATAAAAGTTCTTGGAATGACCTGAAAATCAATGGAGAATTATTTTGGAATATATAAAAAATACTCAAAGAAAGATCCACGTCAGGGGGGCCTCCACCCGTCCACGAGGGTGGGGGCGCGCCCCCCTGCCTCGTGGGCCCCCTGATACTCCACCGACCTCAACCCTGACTCCGTATATTCACTTTCGGGGAGAAAAAATCAGAGAGAAGGATTCATTGTGTTTTACAATACAGAGCCTCCGCCAAGCCCTAAACTCTCTCGGGAGGGCTGATCTGGAGTCCGTTCGGGGCTCTGGAGAGGGGAATCCGTTACCATGGTCATCATTAACCTTCCTCCATCACCAATTTCATGATGCTCACCGCTGTGTGTGAGTAATTCCATCGTAGGCTTGCTGGACGGTAATGGGTTGGATGAGATTTATCATGTAATCGAGTTCGTTTTGTTAGGGTTTGTCGGCGTTCTGGGAACGGGGGTCCCCAGACTTGCCTGCCTGCGGCCTGTGGCGTGGCTCAAAGGGGGGCCCAGCATGGCCCATCTTCATCAACACAGACCCAAGACCCTCGCGAGGGGCCAAGCCTCGCGGGGCGGACGACATGGAGCTTCCTTAGGCACGGCCTCATCAGGCTGGCTCGCGAGGAGGCGAAGAGATCAAGGCAGGGTACCTCACAAGGTGCCCGTGACGCAACCATGATGACCAAAGGCGCCAGGCGGGCGCCAGCCCATGCAGTGTCCTCCTTTCCTCTTTGGTGCAAAGGGAGCAAGCACAGCCGTGGAGTACCGAGGCATCAGGCAAAGGTTGCCATTTCGGTGCGACAAGACCAAGAACAGGAAGACTGCAAGACGAAGGTCATCGTGGAGCCCAAGACGGCGTCACCACCAGAGCTTTGTGCAGGTGAAGACTACTTTTGTCAGGATAGCTAGTACTAGCTGTCCTCCTTCAAATTAGCCCGCCATTGTTGGCTCCCTTCCCGCTCGATATTTGGGAAGAGGACCAGGGCCTCTATAAATAGGACTAGCCACCATAGTAGGAAGAGGACATCGAAATCCGGGAGGAGATCGAAATCAGAGAGGCAGAGGCTAAGGACGAAGAAGAGAAGATCGAAATTAGAGAGAGAGAGAGAGAGAGAAGGGTGACTGAACTCCTCCTAGCAGTTCGTCCCCCCCAGCCAAGAACAGACCCTCGCGAGGCTGTTCTTCCTTGTATTGTTCATCATCATCAGCCCAAGAGGCAATCCACCACACCACACACTGGAGTAGGGATTACACCATAATGGTGGCCCGAACCAGTATAAACCCTGTGTCCCTTGTGTC
Organism: Triticum aestivum; assembly: GCF_018294505.1. Classification (NCBI taxonomy): domain Eukaryota; kingdom Viridiplantae; phylum Streptophyta; class Magnoliopsida; order Poales; family Poaceae; genus Triticum; species Triticum aestivum. The sequence continues at coordinate 73,683,947 of NC_057809.1, forward strand.
GTTCTTCCCATAGCCTAGATCTTAGCGAGGCGGAGGGGTGCAGGTAGGTAGGAGGCGAAATCTCCGCGCGCACCCTAGTGTTCGAACCTCAAGGGTCTGCCGGAACCCGAAATCCGACATTTGGCGTGCCAGGTAGGGGTGCGCCGGAATTCGTCTTCCACCACCCCGTTCTCCTCCGACCATCGCGCCCATGTCTGACGCTTGTCGGGCCCACGCCGAGCGCCGGTCCGCTCTCGCTTCCTGCGTCGCCCAGATGACTCCTGTCGGCGGGCGTCCTCGCCGTTCCCCGTCACCTGCCGTCAACGCCGCCACCGGCCCGGCGGGGGACGAGCAGCAAGCATTGTCTCAGCATCCGTCCGTGCAGCAAGACGGCCGCACCGCAACTCCCTCGCTCACCCCAGCTGGTTCTTCGTCCCGCGCGCTCCGCGCACCCATGGAGGCTCGAGCTGCGCTCATCGCGGCAAACGAGTTCCTGCGCTACCATCCCGTCGACGACGTCTATGAAGAATGGCTCGACCGCATCGCCGAGCTCGTCCGCACCGCAGGGGGCTCTCCTACGCCGTCCGTTCCGCTGCACGGCACCCTGCCCCGCGCGGGCGACGAAGCTCTGGCGGCGCCCCGGCCGCCTCCTCCTCAAGAAGGCGCCATGGCTCCAAGGCGTGTGGCCCCTGGGCAGAACCCTCTTTGTCAGGTGCCAGCGCGGCAAGAGCAGAGCTGCCAGGAAGTCCCTCGCCCGCACGAAGCCGCTCGGGCGCTCCCTGCTCCAGCACATCGCGACCATGCTCCTGCTCCCGCACGTCAAGACCCCGCGCTGCTCCCAGCTGCAGCGTGTGGGGACATGCAAGACCAAGCTCTCCGTCACCCAAGGCCTCCCGTGGCCACAGCAGGCCGTCGTGCCTTCACCATGGAGCTACGCAGCATCGCTTGGCCCAGCAAGTTCAAGCCAGACCTGCCTCCTCGTTACGACGGCACGGCTGACCCTGCGGAGTTCCTCCAGCTCTACGAGCTGGGCATCGAAGCTGCCAACGGAGACGAGAAGGTCATGGCGAACTGGTTTCCCATGGCGCTCAAGGACGGGGCCCGCACCTGGCTCCTGAACCTGGCTCCGGGCACGATCTCCTCCTGGGACGAGATGCGCACCCGCTTCATCGCCAACTTCCAAGGTACTCGCGACCGGCCACCCGCCACGAGCGACATGCGCCGCATCAAGCAACAACCCGGGGAGGCCCTGCAGAAGTACATCCAGCGCTTCAACAACGCACGCCTCAAGATTCCCAGGGTGACTGAGGAGGCCATCATCTCAGCCTTCTCCGACGGCGTGCGCGATGTCAAGATGAAGGAGGAGCTGGCGATGCATGAAGACCTGTGCGCTTCCTTGGAGCTGTTCAACTTGGCAACCAAGTGCGCCAGGGCTGAGGAGGGGCGTCTCTCCTTCCTCAAGCTGCCTTCCACAGACCCAGAAGAGAAGAAGCCAAAGGCCAAGGATGTGAAGCGCAAGGGGGCTGTCGTGCTCGCGGCAGAACTAGACACCAAGTGGGGCAAAGATCAGCCTGAACCTTCCAAGGGCAGTCGGTACTGTGTGTACCACAACCTCCACACCCACAACACCAACGAATGTCAAGAGCTCCGAGCCGTGCGAGAAGGAAGGATCGGCCGTCGCCCCGACCGCGGTGACCGGGGCTACGGTCGAGGAGGAGGAAGGAATGCAGGACGCTGGGAAGACCGTGGCCCGCGCCAAGGGTGGCGCGATCAACCTCGCGAGGGTCGCTGGCAAGACCCGCCTCGCAAGGGAGACTGGAGGGAGCAGCCTCGCGAGGATCGCCCGCAAGGCAACGCAGGCCTCCCTCCGCTACCGCCGCAGCCAAGGAGAAACGAGGACCGCCACCAGGACGAGGGGACTGGGGGCTTCCAGGAGCCGCGCGCGATCGCCTGCATCCTGGGCAGGGCTCAAGCCCCAGCCTCTCAATGCATCTTCAAGCAGTTTGCCTGCGAAGTGAATGCAATCCTCCCCAGGCTCGAAGCCACGCGCCCTCTCAGGTAGTCGGCGTGCGCCATCACGTTCAGCTCAGCAGATCAGCTCACATGTGCGGCTACAGTCGGAGTCCTCCCGATGCTTTGTTCCCCAATCATCAGCAACGTGGTGGTCACCAGGACCCTCATCGATGGCGGGGCAGGGCTCAACGTCCTGTCCGTGGAAACATTCAACAATATCCAAGTGCCCTACAGCCAGCTTCGGCCAACCAAGCCTTTCTCCGGAATCACCGACGGCTCCACGGTCCTGATTGGGCAGGTCCGCCTCCCTGTCACCTTCGGGGCACGCGACAACTACCGCACCGAGCTCATCGACTTCGACGTCGCTCACATTCTCCTGTCGTACAACGCCATCCTTGGGTACCCAGCGCTGGCCAAGTTCATGGCCGTAACTCACCACGGATACAATGTCCTCAAGATACCAGGAAGTGGCGGAGTCATCACAGTGCCCTGTGAAGAAAAGGACGTTGTGTGTTCCCTGGAACGAGCCTTTCAGGCCACGTCACTAGAAGACCCGGATCGCGAAAGCAGGAGGCTTCCCGAGGCCGCCCCCAAGAAGAAGAAGACATCGTCCGGCCCGGCCCCTCAGGAGGCAGGCCCCTCTGGGCCCGTGCCTACCCAGGAGGAACCTCCTTCCATCACATAGGAAAGCGCGCCCGGCGCCCTCCTCAGGCAGGGCTCGGGGGCTCTCCCCTGAAAGGCCACCGACCTGGCTAGGGTCACGAGGGAGGCGCTTGGGCACCACATGGAAGCGTGTTTCGAAGAATGTTTCCCTCAAGAAGGAGTAAGGCAAGGAGAGCCAGACCCTCAGGAGTTCGTCAACAAGGCCATTCAGGAGCTACAGGAGTCAAGAGTCATGAAAGGCGGTCGCTGCCTACCAGCAGTGGCTCCCCATCCAGGCGAGGATGGTGGGCTGCACGTCTGCATCGACATACCAGGGCTCAACCGAGTCGCCTCTCTGGAGCACCTCTGGCCCTCGCGAGTGGGGCGCTGCAGAGGCCCACCCCACAGCTACGTTCGCATGCCTTACGGCTTGCCGAAGGCGGCTGCCACGTACCAGCGCCTCATGAGGGGCATCATGGAGGCACAAGAGGCCAGGCGTTCCGCGGCCCTGGCGGAGATGGAGATGGTCCACGAGGAGCCACCAGCGCCTCCGGAGCCTCCCGAGGCTCCTGGGCTTGGGGGCTCATGAGGATTGGCTTCCGCAGCCCACCGAGTCTGCTACACCAACACCCCTTCGTCCTCAACGTCATCAGGTGACATCTTTCAAGTTTCACTTCCAGCTGGGAGCGCCCCCCAGGGCTGCATTATTCCTAGGCCGCGTGGGTCCGTCCCTGCGGCGTGTATCCCTTTTATTTCATGTTGTTAGCTTACCTTGTTGGGAGCGCCGCTCGGGCTGCATCATCCCCAAGTCGCTCGGGCCTGACCCAGTGATGTACGCCTTCCTAGCATCTATTTGGATGAATCCACTCCTTCGCGGCTAATGTGTTTGACCTAGCTGCCCGCTCAACTGACGCCAACTGACGGAACTGCTCCCAAACGGCACGACGCTTGCACATGGGTCCGTCCCTGCAACGTCGACAAACCTGAATGGCTGAGCTCTAGCCGCGGCAGCCCCGCATGGCGCCACCTCGTCAAGCCTTTAGTGCCTCGTTACCCCTCGGAAGCAACCAACGGCTGACTGTCAATTGTCATGGCAACCCCTTGTTCTTTCTTTGATGGGTCTACAGGATCTCTTAAAGGGGCTGCGTCAGGCAAGGCCCTTGCGGTGTCTCCTCCACTCTCATCCGCGCGAACCGCTTGCACGTTAAAGGGGGGTACCTGAGCATCGTGACTCAGGGCTCCTACTGGCTCTCCAGCCCTCACCCTCTGGCCTTGTCCACGGCATCGCGACCTAGCATACCAGCGACGGCTGACACTCGCTCGAGGGCCGGGACCCGAGGACGTAGAGCAGAAAGGGGAGCAAAGGCGGGAGGGGAGGGACACACGAGGACCTCGCCGAGCAACCTCGCGCCTGCCGATGCATGGACCCGGCGACACACGAGAGAGCGGCCCCTGATTCTCGAGATAAGTCATCACCCGGAAGCGTCAACTACCATGGCACCATCCTCGCACCTAATGCAATCCCGTGTTAGCGACACCGCCCTCCTTTCTCACCGAATGACGGCTGCTTGGGCGCCAAAGGGGACCTCCCGAGCATCGCGACTCAGGGGCTCTTACCAGACTCCGGGTCGCTCACCTCCTGGCCTTGACCACGGCATCGCGACCTGGCATACCAGCGATGGCTGAAGCCGCCTTGGGACTAGGACCTGTCGGCGCAGAGCACCAAGCCCTCGTGAGGTTCGAAAGGGAGGATTGAGCTAAGACGGAATGAGCAACTCGCACAATTCTACGACAAGGGTTATATTAACAAAACAAGATCACAGGCACCTTACAAGCCCCCACGGGACGCGTATTTGATTCCTCGCAGGGAACAGATCCTAAAGGGACACTAACTACGTGCGCCCCTGCAGAAGACGCCATCATCAACAGTGGGCCGTCAAGCACCGGTGCCAACCCCATCCAGATCAGAGTCAGCGGCGGCCTGATGAGCCCACCCTGCTCCAGGCGCGGCGCCGGCTCGGGGGCTCGTAGCTTTCGTCGCTCGTCTCCGGAGTCACGAAGAGATCGTCGGAGTCGCTGGAACCTCTGACGCCTCCGCCACCTGAGGAGCCGCCAAGGGAGCGGTCGGCGGGCCCAGTCCTTGCCGCAGTAGGGTCCCGGACACCTCTCCCGGGGCAGCACTCCAACCGGTGCCCGTTCGCATCAAAGACCTTGAAGAACATCACCGAAGCACCGTCATAATCCAAGTGGATCGCGAAGGCGCCCCTTGTCCTGCAAACCCGGGCGATTTCGCCCCAGCCCCAAGTCATGAAGACCTCGCCCGAGGCAACGACCGCGACCTCTGCCTCGGTCGCGAGGGTGCTGCAGCTAAAGCTCCAGGGGCTCTCCCTGCGGGATGATGGAGGCGAAGAAGGGAGGAAGGCGAATGCAAGACTGAGGAGGCATGGCGGCGTGGAACACGAACTCTCGGGAGGAGCCCTCGGTGTGGACCCCAGGGGGGACAACCCACACCTTCGTGACCCATCGGCGCCGACGGTGGCGCCGCCCGTGGCGATCAGCATCAGCTCCTTCAGGGCCCTCATTGTGGGCGTACAAGGGAAGCGGGAACCCCGGCGATGCCCGCTTGCACCAGGGCCTCGACACCACCTGATGAGCCCCCTTGTCCGGGCCGCGGAGGATGGGCCGTTTCTTCGGCGGGAGCGGGTCTGGTTCCTCTCGGGGAGCCTTTTCCTTCTCTTCCATCGAGAACCGGTGGATCGGAGCCATCGCAGCAAGACGGAGCAAGGACTGGGAAGAAGGAGAAGCAAGAAGGGATAGACTGGAAGGGCACGCGCCGTTCCGTACTTATAGCCGGCGAAGGCCAACCGCCGACCTCCACGATCGCAGGTAATCATGACCCGCTTTGCATGCAGGGACTTGTCCAATCCGTGTAGTTGCCGAGGCACCATGGGGAAGTGGAGACGCCCACGTCCAATCAACCACCACGCGGCGCCTAAGGCTGCAGGCTGTTAGGGCCCGCGGCGCTTCGCTCTTGCCCTTCCGCCTCCCTGCACGGCCAAGTCCGGGTGCGCCTTGGGCCCAGGGGCTACTGTCGGCGTTCTGGGAACGGGGGTCCCCAGACTTGCCTGCCTGCGGCCTGCAGCGTGGCTCAAAGGGGGGCCCAGCATGGCCCATCTTCATCAACACAGACCCAAGACCCTCGCGAGGGGCCAAGCCTCGCTGGGCAGACGACACGGAGCTTCCTTAGGCACGGCCTCATCAGGCTGGCTCGCGAGGAGGCGGAGAGATCAAGGCGGGGTACCTCACGAGGTGCCTGTGATGCAAGCCATGACGACCAAAGGCGCCAGGTGGGCGCCAGCCCGCGCAGTGTCCTCCTTTCCTCTTTGGTGCAAAGGGAGCAAGCGCAGCCGCGGAGTACCGAGGCATCAGGCAAAGGTTGCCATCTCGGTGCAACAAGACCAAGACCAAGAGGACTGCAAGACGGAGGTCATCGTGGAGCCCAAGACGGCGTCACCACCAGAGCTTTGTGCAGGCGAAGACTACTTTTGTCAGGATAGCTAGTACTAGCTGTCCCCCTTCAAATTAGCTCGCCATTGTTGGCTCCCTTCCCGCTCGATATTTGGGAAGAGGACCAGGGCCTCTATAAATAGGACTAGCCACCATAGTAGGAAGAGGAGATCGAAATCCGGGAGGAGATCGAAATCAGAGAGGCAGAGGCTAAGGACGAAGAAGAGAAGATCGAAATTAGAGAGAGAGAGAGAAGGGTGACTGAACTCCTCCTAGCAGTTCGTCCCCCCAGCCAAGAACAGACCCTCGCGAGGTTGTTCTTCCTTGTATTGTTCATCATCATCAGCCCAAGAGGCAATCCGCCACAGCACACACTGGAGTAGGGTATTACACCACAATGGTGGCCCGAACCAGTATAAACCCTGTGTCCCTTGTGTCGTTCTTCCCATAGCCTAGATCTTAGCGAGGCGGAGGGGTGCAGGTAGGTAGGAGGCGAAATCTCCACGCGCACCCCAGTGTTCGAACCTCAAGGGTCTGCCGGAACCCGAAATCCGACAGGGTTTGATCCCTAGTATCCACTATGTTCGGAGATTGATGTTGCTATGACTTTGCTATGCTTAATGCTTTTCACTAGGGCCCGAGTGCCATGATTTCAAATATGAACCTATTATGTTTTCATGAATATATGCGAGTTCTTGATCCTATCTTGCAAGTCTATAGTCACCTACTATGTGTTATGATCCGATAACCCCGAAGTGACAATAATCGGGGCCACTCTCGGTGATGATCGTAGTTTGAGGAGTTCATGTATTCACTATGTGTTAATGCTTTGGTCCGGTACTCTATTAAAAGGAGGCCTTAATATCCCTTAGTTTCCAATAGGACCCCACTACCAAGGGAGGGTAGGACAAAAGATGTCATGGAAGTTCTTTTCCATAAGAACGTATGACTATATTCGGAATACATGGGTACATTACATTGATGAACTAGAGCTAGTTCTGTGTCACCCTAGGTTATGACTGTTACATGATCAATCGCATCTGGCATAATTCTCCATCAACGATCCAATGCCTACGAGATTTTCCTATATATATTGTCCTTCGCTTATTTACTTTTCCGTTGCTACTGTTATAATCACTACAAAACCCAAAAATATTACTTTTGCTACTGTTACCTTTTGCCACCGTTACCACTACTATCATATTACTTTGCTACTAAATACCTTGTTGCAGATGTTAAGTTTCCAGGTGTGGTTGAATTGACAACTGAGCTGCTGATACTTGAGAATATTCTTTGGCTCCCCTTGTGTCGAATCAATAAATTTGGGTTGAATACTCTACCCTCGAAAACTTTTGAGATCCCCTATACTTGTGGGTTATCACATGCGCGTAGGTACTTTGTTTCGATAGCTAATGGACTTTTGCAATAAGTATGTGAGTTCTTTATGACTAATGTTGAGTCCATGGATTATACGCACTCTCACCCTTACATCATTGCTAGCCTCTTCGGTATCGTGCATTGCCCTTTCTCACCTCGAGAGTTGGTGCAAACTTCGCCGGTGCATCCAAACCCCGTGATACGATACGCTCTATCACACATAAGCCTCCTTATATCTTCCTCAAAACAACCACCATACCTACCTATTATGGCATTTCCATAGCCATTCCGAGATATATTGACATGCAACTTCCATCATCATCATATACATGACTTGAGCATTCATTGTCATATTGCTTTGCATGATCGTAAGATAGCTAGCATGATATTTTCATGGCTTGTCCGTTTTTTTATATCTTTTCTATGCTAGATCATCGCACATACTGGTACACTGCCAGAGGCATTCATATAGAGTCATATCTTTGTTCTAGTATCGAGTAGTAATATTGAGTTGTAAGTAAATAAAAGTGTGATGACCATCATTATTAGAACATTGTTCCATGTGAGGTTATCAAAATAAAAGAGGCCAAAGAAGCCCAAATAAAAAAGAGGCCAAAGAAGCCCACCAAAAAAACAAAAAATTGAGATAAAAGAGAGAAGGGACAATGTTACTATCCTTTTGCCACACTTGTGCTTCAGAGTAGCACCATGTTCTTCATATAGATAGTCTCTTGAGTTATCACTTTCATATACTAGTGGGAATTCTCATTATAGAACTTGGCTTGTATATTCCAACGATGGGCTTCCTCAAATGCCCTAGGTCTTCATGAGCAAGCAAGTTGGATGCACACCCACTTAGTTTTCAGTTTGAGCTTTCATACACTTATAGCTCTTAGTGCATCCGTTGCATGGCAATACCTACTCCTCTCATTGACATCAATTGATGGGCATCTCCATAGCCCATTGATTAGCCGTGTCGATATGAGACTTTCTTCCTTTTTGTCTTCTCCACACAATCTCCATCATCATATTCTATCCCACCTATAGTGCTATATTCATGGCTCACGCTCATGTATTGCGTGAAAGTTGAAATGGTTTGAGAACATCAAAAGTATGAAACAATTGCTTGGCTTGTCATAGGGGTTGTGCATGATTTGAATATTTTGTGTGTTGAAGATGGAGCATAGCCAGACCATATGATTTTGTAGGGATAACTTTCCTTGGCCACGTTATTTTGAAAAGACATGATTGCTTTATTAGTATGCTTGAAGTATTATTGTCTTAATGTGAAATGATAACTATTGCTTTCAATCACTCATGTCTTAATATTCATGCCATGATTAGATTACATGATCAAGATTATGCTAGGTAGCATTCCACATCAAAAATTATCTTTTTTATCATTTACATACTCGAGGACGAGCAAGAATTAAGCTTGGGGATGCTGATACGTCTCCGTCATATCTATAATTTTTGATTGTTCCATGCCAATATTCTACAACTTTCATATACTTTTGGCAACTTTTTTATACTATTTTGGGACTAACATATTGATCCAGTGCCGAGTGCCAGTTCCTATTTGTTGCATGTTTTTTGTTTCGCAGAAAATCCATATCAAATGAAGTCCAAACAGGATAAAAACTGACGGAGATTTTTTTGGAATATATGTGAATTTTGGGAAGAAGAATCAACGCGAGACGATGCCCGAGGGGGCCACGAGGTAGCGGGGCGCGCCCCAGGGGGTCAGGCCCGCCCTGGGCCCTCGTGGACACCCCGTAAGTCGGTTGGTGCCCTCCTTTCGCCGCAAGAAAGCTAATATCTAGATAAAAATCGTGTCCAAATTTCAGCCCAATCGGAGGTACGGATCTCCGGGAATATAAGAAACGGTGAAAGGGCAGAATCTGGAATGCAGAAACAGAGAGAGACAGAGAGACAGATCCAATCTAAGAGGGGCTCTCGCCCCTCCGCCGCCATGGAGGCCATGGACCAGAGGGGAAACCCTTCTCCCATCTAGGGAGAAGGTCAAGGAAGAAGAAGATGAAGAAGGGGGCTCTCTCTCCCCCTCTCTCTCGGTGGCGCCGGAATGTCGCTGGGGCCATCATCATCACCGCAATCTACACCAACACCTCCGTCATCTTCACCAACATCTCCATCACCATCCCCCATCTATCTACAACGGTCCACTCTCCCGCAACCCGCTGTACCCTCTACTTGAACATGGTGCTTTATGCTTCATATTATTATCCAATGATGTGTTGCCATCCTATGATGTCTGAGTAGATTTTCATTGTCCTATCGGTAATTGGTGGATTGCTATGATTGTTTTAATTTTCTTGTGGTTATGTTGTTGTCCTTTGGTGCCCATCATATGAGCGCACGCGTGGATCACACCATAGGGTTAGCTGTATGTTGATAGGACTATGTATTGGAGGGCAAGAGTGATAGAAGGTTCAACCTAGCATAGAAATTGATGCATACGGGATTGAAGGGGGACCAATATATCTTAATGCTATATATGGTTGGGTTTTACCATAATGAACATTAGTAGTTGCGGATGCTTGCTAATAGTTCCAATCATAAGTGCATAGAATTCCAAGTCAGGGATGACATTCTAGCAGTGGCCTCTCCCACATAAAACTTGTTATCGGTCTAGTAAAGTAGTCAATTGCTTAGGGACAATTTCGCAACTCCTACCACCACTTTTCCACACTCGCTATACTAACTTTATTGCTTCTTTACCTAAGCAGCCGCTACTTTTTATTTACGTGCTCTTTATTATCTTGCAAACCTATCCAAAAACACCTACAAAGTACATCTAGTTTCATACTTGTTCTAGGTAAAGCGAACGTTAAGCGTGCGTAGAGTTGTATCGGTGGTCGATAGAACTTGAGGGAATATTTGTTCTACCTTTAGCTCCTCGTTGGGTTTGACACTCTTACAATTGGTCCCCTATACTTGTGGGTTATCAACGCCATGGAGGAAGTGGCCGGCGACGTCGCCGTGGATGGGGTCGCGTCGTGTTGGCTCAGGACCGAGCACCGGCAGCACCGTGAGATCGAATCAAGAAGAAAATGCGGCGATAAGTGTATAACCTCTTTGGTGGCCGATTAGGCCTCAGCTTCATCTGAGGAAACTGTGATGATGATGCTCTTTCGGTGGTGCAGGTGAAGATGGCGGTGTGGGAATGGAGGTGGCACGAAAGACGAGGTGAACATCGGGGCAGCTCCTTGGAGGTGGAGGATGGGGTGGCTGAACCAGTGGGACGACGATATCGATGACGGATCCTCATCCGGTACGGTGGATGAGGGACGTCGAGGTGTTACTATGGATGACGTCGTCGGGGAAGAGGCTCCAGCTTTGTGGCGGATGGAGGAGGGTGTGGGGCTTCGCGGGTTTTCGCAGCCTTGGTGTACGAATGGGTGGGCGGATGGGATGGGAGTGGGGAACCATCGCTTAGGGACGCGCTTGTCCTAAATGTGGGGTAAGTTACGAAAGTACCCCCACCGATTTGAGCTAGGCGGTTCTTTCGGTTCAGGGTATCATGGGCATTTCGCGTGTCGAGATTTCGCAGGAGGTGGTAGTTTTCGCGCGCGTTGTAATTTTGGAATAGCAAGGCGCGGGTTGAGATGGAGGGAGTTGTCGGAGCACAACGAGACAAATATATATCTTAAATATTTCAGGGTAACAAGGCGCGGGTTAAAGAGGCGGGAGTTTCGCAGCACGATAGATAGAGACGCTAGCTTGAAATTTCGGCATAACAAGGCGCGGCTTGAAATGTCGAGAGAACAAGCTTAACGGGTACCAAAAAAAGACAATTCGCACCTCATCACTAGAGAGAGCTATGTCCCGTTTTACTATATTACTAGAAATGCATTCAAATACAACAAAAAAAACTAAAAAAATCAGGACAACAAACATAACATGTACAGTACCAAAACAATTTGCACTTCCCTCAACAATTAAAAACAATGTGTGTTGTCTAGCATATGGACTAAATTTGAGTACATTTAACCTGTTTGAATGGGATTGTACTCGGGTTAATTATACAACCATCTAAATATTATCTTCACAACACATGACATGAATATAGGACAAGTAAATTCCTATATAAATACGAACTACGTGTACATACGATCTCAAATTCAAATATATGTGTAGATTTTATGTTGAATTCAAATCATAGTACATGTATTCTCTAGCTAGATGTTCGGAATCTAAACCATGTATGACATACTACGTACAATGTGTTTAACAAGCACAACACACACACAAACACCATTTAAACTAGTAAGGTACACGTGCATTGTACGCATGAGATTTGGCAACCAAATTATGAATAAATACCACGTTATAGCATGTAAGCTTTGAGTCATATATGCATGTTGTAGACGTTCGTTTAATTCTTATAGTTCATTTCATTCAAAATCATCTAGTTTTTATATGAAAGCTAATCTATTTTAAGATTCATGTAATTGTGTGTTGTAAGGCATAAAGTAAAAAACAAATGATGGCAAATCATGTAGAAAAACATTTGGGCAATTCTGATATGTAAGATTCTAGAACAAAGAAGAAGTGCTTGTGTTTTGAGATTGTGCATTATACTTAAGTTCAACCATGGAGTCTTCTAGATTGTACATGTGGCAAAATATGGTCGAATCTAGATGATATCCAACGGCCAGTTGTGCTCAGATTTTCCATCTCTGCACCATTGGATTGGCCTCATCCAACGACCATCTTTCAAAGTTAAAGTTATCTGCACACTATATAAAAATATAAAATATAATATATATAGGGGTATAGATATAGATATGTGATGCGAAAGCCACCCATCATCTCCAATTAGAATAGTGTGTCCATGCACGGATGCAATGTGGCTAAACAATGTCTGCCATCGATATCTCAAATACAAATCAGTCTGACCTTGTTCAATGTGTATACAGTACAACATGCTCGTTGATAACCCACAAGTATAGGGGATCGCAACAGTTTTCGAGGGTAGAGTATTCAACCCAAATTTATTGATTCGACACAAGGGGAGCCAAAGAATATTCTCAAGTATTAGCAGCTGAGTTGTCAATTCAACCACACCTGGAAACTTAATATCTACCACAAAGTATTTAGTAGCAAAGTAATATGATAGTAGTGGTAACGGTAGCAAAAGGTAATGATAACAAAAGTAATGTTTTTGGTATTTTGTAGTGATTGTAACAATAGCAATGGAAAAGTAAATAAGCGGAGAACAATATATGGAAAGCTCGTAGGCAATGGATCAGTGATAGAGAATTATGCCGGATGCGGTTCATCATGTAACAGTCATAACCTAGGGTGACACAGGACTAGCTCCAATTCATCAATGTAATGTAGGCATGTATTCCGAATATAGTCATACATGCTTATGGAAAAGAACTTGCATGACATCTTTTGTCCTACCCTCCTGTGGCAGCGGGGTCCTAGCGGAAACTAAGGGATATTAAGGCCTCCTTTTAATAGAGTACCGGAACAAAGCATTAACACATAGTGAATACATGAACTCCTCAAACTACGGTCATCACTGGGAGTGGTCCCGATTATTGTCACTTCGGGGTTGCCGGATCATAACACATAGTAGGTGACTATAGACTTGCAAGATAGGATCGAGAACTCTCATATATTCATGAAAACATAATAGGTTCAGATCTGAAATCATGGCACTCGGGCCCTAGTGACAAGCATTAAGCATAGCAAAGTCATAGCAACATCAATCTCAGAACATAGTGGATACTAGGGATCAAACCCTAACAAAACTAACTCGATTACATGATAAATCTCATCCAACCCATCACCGTCTAGCAAGCCTACGATGGAATTACTCACGCACGGCGGTGAGTATCATGAAATTGGTGATGGAGGATGGTTGATGATGACGATGGCGACGGATTACCCTCTCCGAAGCCCCGAACGGACTCCAGATCAGCCCTCCCGAGAGGTGTTAGGGCTTGGTGGTGGCTCCGTATAGTAAAACGCGATGAATCCTTCCCCTTGATTTTTATCCTCCCCGAAAGTGAATATATAGAGTTGGAGTTGAGGTCGGAGGAGCTCCAGGGGGCCCACGAGGTAGGGGGCGCGCCTAGGGGGCAGGCGCGCCCCCACCCTCGTGGCTATGGTGTGGACCCCCTGGTCTTGATCTTTTGCCGGTATTTTTTATTATTTCCAAAAATACGCTCCGTGGAGTTTCAGGTCACTCCGAGAACTTTTGTTTCTGCACACAAATAACACCATGGCAATTCTGCTGAAAACAGCGCCAGTCCGGGTTAGTTCCATTCAAATCATGCAAGTTAGAGTCCAAAACAAGGGCAAAAGTGTTTGGAAAAGTAGATACGATGGAGACGTATCAACTCCCCCAAGCTTAAACCTTTGTTTGTCCTCAAGCAATTCAGTTGACAAACTGAAAGTGATAAAGAAAGACTTTTACAAACTCTGTTTGCTTTTGTTGTTGAAAATATATAAAGCCAGCATTCAAGTTTTCAGCAAAGATTATAAGCTAACCATATTCACAATAACGCTTAGGTCTCATGTTTACTCATGTCAATGGCATAATCAACTAGCGAGCAATAATAATAAATCTCGGATGACAACACTTTCTCAAAACAATCATAATATGATATAACAAGATGGTATCTCGCTGGCCCTTTCTGAGACCGCAAAACATAAATGCAGAGCACCTTTAAAGATCAAAGACTGACTAGACATTGTAATTCATGGTAAAAGAGATCTAGTCAAGTCATACTCAATGTAAACTAACAGTAATGAATGCAAATGACAGTGGTGCTCTCCAACTGGTGCTATTTAATAAGAGGATGATGACTCAACATGAAAGTAAATAGATAGGCCCTTCGTAGAGGGAAGCAGGGATTTGTAGAGGTGCTAGAGCTCGGTTTTGAAATAGAGATGAATAATATTTTGAGCGGTATACTTTCATTGTCAACATAACAACCAAGAGATGGCGATATCTTCCATGCTACACACATTATAGGCAGTTCCCAAACAGAATGGTAAAGTTTATACTCCCCCTCCACCAACAAGCATCAATCCATGGCTTGATCGAAACAACGAGTGCCTCCAACTAACAAGAGTCCCGGGGGGAGTTTTGTTTGCAATTATTTTGATTTGATTTGCATAAAGCATGGGACTGGGCATCCCGGTGACCAGACATTTTCTCGTGAGTGAGGAGCGGAGCCCACTCCTCTTGAGAATAACCCGCCTAACATGGAAGATACGGACAGCCCTAGTTGATACATGAGCTATTCGAGCATACAAAACAGGATATTTATTTCAAGGTTTAGAGTTTGGCACATACAAATTTACTTGGAACGGCAGGTAGATACCGTATATAGGTAGGTATGGTGGACTCATATGGAATAACTTTGGGGTTTATGGGATTGGATGCACAAGCAGTATTCCCGCTTAGTACAGGTGGAGGCTAGAAAAAGACTGGGAAGCGACCAGCTAGAGATCGACAACAGTCATGAACATGCATTAAAATTAATCAACACCGAATTCAAGCATGAGTAGGATATAATGCACCATGAACATAAATATCGTAGAGGCTATGTTGATTTTGTTTCACCTATATGCGTGAACATGCGCCAAGTCAAGCCACTCGAATCGTTCAAAAGAGGATACCACCCTATCATACCACATCACAACCATTTTAATAGCATGTTGGCACGCAAGGTAAACCATTATAAGCTCCTAGCTAATTAAACATGGCACAAGAAACTATGATCTCTAGTTGTCATTGCAAACATGTTTATTCATAATAGGCTGAATCAGGAATGATAAACTAATCATATTTACAAAAACAAGAGAGGTCGAGTTCATACCAGCTTTTCTCATCTTAGTCAGTCCATCATATATCGTCATAATTGCCTTTCACTTGCACGACCGAACGATGTGGATAATAATAATAGTGCGCATGCATTGGACTAAGCTGGAATCTGCAAGCATTCAATAAACAGGAGAAGACAAGGCAATATGGGCTCTTTTGTCAGATCAACAATAATGCATATAAGAGCCACTTCAACAATTTAATTATGGTCTTCTCCTATCGACCCCCAAAGAAAAGAAAAGAAATAAAACTATTTACACGAGAAAGCTCCCAACAAGCAAAAGAAGAACGGGAAATCTTTTTGGGTTTTATTTTTAATTACTACTACAAGCATGGAAATTAAGCTAATTAAAAGCTACAACTAATTTTTTTGGTTTTTCTTAAGGTTTATTAAACACACAAGAAGAAAGCATAAAAAGAGAAAATAAACTAGCATGGATGATACAATGAAAAAGTATGAGCACCGACATCTAGCAATGAGTGTGTGAACATAAATGTAATGTCAGTGAGAAATACGTACTCCCCCAAGCTTATGCTTTTGGCCTAAGTTGGTCTATGGCCACGGTTGGCCTGGCGGATATCCTTAGTAATAGTTGGGGTCGTACTGCGAAGAAGAAGACTCTGATTGCCACTGGTTGGCAATCATCTCCGGATCCCACTGGTAATTAGACTGTCGTGGAGGATCAACTTGTGGTTTCGACTCTGGCTCTGTGGCTGATGTAGGGTTCCGGTAGGCGTGAATAGCCTCCAATGGAACAAGGTATTTGATGTTTGCGTTGGTCGTGGAGGAAGGGGGTGAGGCCTCCGCGATGCAAGGCAGATTATATTTGGGCTTCTTTGCTTCTTACTTTTGCTTTTCCTTCGAGCTTCAGCTCGATGAGCCCCTCAAAAATCTCTTCATTATTTTCTAAAAAAAACTGAAATTTTTAGTAACTTCAAAATAAAAGTAAGCCAAGCTCAACAAAATTGATAGCAACTACTCCTACAAGTGCCTAGAGCCTATATCATGCATTAGAACTACTTGGAACCATATAAATTTGACATGCAAGCTCAAGAACAGGGTCACCTAGGCAGCAAAAATATGCAATGAATAAAGCACTAGAACAAAAACTAATTGGACCAATGGAGGAGTCACATACCAAGGAACAATCCCCCTGTTGTGTTCTTGTGAGAGGTGCTTTGAGCAAGGAGATCGAAAATGGCAGCAAAATGATCTTGGACTCGGGTTTGAGCTGGATAATGGTGTTTGTGGGAGGAACAAGGAGTGTGTGGGTGCAAGAATAAGTGGAGGAGGGCCACCATGGGCCACGAGGCAGGGGGCGTGCCCAGGGGGTAGGGCGCGCCCTCCACCCTCGTGGCCAGCTAGATGCCCCCCTGCTGTGTTCTCAGTGCCAAATATTCTCAAATATTCCAGAAAAATCATATTTAAATTTCAGGGCATTTGGAGAACTTTTATTTTTGAGGTATTTTTATATTGCACGGATAATTCAGATAACAGACAGAAAATACTATTTTTATTTTATTTAATATAAATACAGAAAGTAAAAGGAGGGTACAGAGAGTTGTGTTTTCTAAATTCATCCATCTCATGATCATCAAAAGGAATCCATTAACAAGGTTGATCAGGTCTTGTTAACAAACTCATTCCGAATAACATGGAACCGGAGAATTTTCTAATAACACTAGGTTACCTCAACGGGAATATGCACATCCCCAATAATTAGAATATCATATTTCTTCTTGATAGTAGGAATAGGAAATTCAAAACCTCCAAAAATAATCGATGGAATTTTTCCAATAGAATTAATATTGTGGACTTGAGGTTGTTTCCTCAGAAAGTGTATCGTACGCTCATTACCATTAACATGAAAAGTGACATGGCCTTTGTTGCAATCAATAACAGCCCCTGCAGTATTCAAAAGGGTCTTCCAAGAATAATAGACATACTATCGTCCTCGGGAATATCAAGAATAACAAAGTTCGTTAAAATAGTAACGTTTGCAACCACAACAGGCACATCCTCACAAATGCCGACAGGTATAGCAGTTGATTTATCAGCCATTTGCAAAGATATTTCGGTAGGTGTCAACTTATTCGAATAAAGTCTACGATATAAATAGAAAGGCATAACACTAACACCGCCTCCAAGATCACATAAAGCAGTTTTAACATAGTTTCTTTAATTGGAGCATGGTATAGTGGATACTCCTGGATCTCCAAGTTTCTTTGGTATTCCACCTTTAAAAGTATAATTAGCAAGCATGGTGGAAATTTCAGCTTCAGGTATCTTTCTTTTATTAGTAACAATATCTTTCATATACTTAGCATAAGGATTCATTTTGAGCATATAGGTTAATCGCATACGCAAAAAGATAGGTCTAATCATTTCAGCAAAGCGCTCAAAATCCTCATCATCCTTTTTCTTGGATGGTTTGGGAGGAAAAGGCATGGGTTTCTGAACCCATGGTTCTCTTTCTTTACCATGTTTTCTGGCAACAAAGTCTCTCTTATCATAACTTTGATTCTTTGATTGTGGGTTATCAAGATCAACATCAGGTTCAATTTATATATCATTATCAGGGCTAGGTTGAGCATCAACATGAACATTATCATTAACATTATCACTAGTTTCAGGTTCATTACCAGATTGTGTTTCAGCATCAGAAATAAAAATATCATTTGGATTCTCAGGTGTGTTAATAATAGGTTCACTAGAAGCATGCAAAGTCCTATCATTTTTATTTTTCTTCCTTTTAGAAGGACTAGGTGCATCTATATTATTTCTCTGAGAAACTTGCTCAATTCTCTTAGGGTGGCCTTTAGGATACAAAGGTTTCTGAGTCAATTTACCAGTTATAGTAGCCACTCTAACAGCATAATCATTATTCTTACTATTCAATTCATTGAGCAAATCATTTTGAGCTTTAAGTACTTGTTCTACTTGAGTGGTAACAATAGAATCATGTTTACTAATAAATTTAAGTTCACCTTTGACATTAGCCATATAATCACCCAAGTGTTCAAGCATATCAGCACTGTGTTTTAATTCTCTACCAAAATAAGGATTGAAGTCTTCTTGCTTAACCATAAATTTATCAAACTCATCTAAGCATGGGCTAGCAAACTTAGTAAATGGGATTTCAGCTTTATCATATCTATAGAGAGAATTTACCTTCACTACCTGTGTCGGGTTATCAAGACCATGTATTTCTTCAATAGGAGATGGATTTAAGTTATGCATTTCTTCGACGGGCGGTAAATTAAGACCATGTATTTCTTCAATAGGAGGTAAATTCTTAACATCTTCAGCTTTAATACCCTTTTCTTTCATGGATTTCTTTGCCTCTTGCATATCTTCAGGACTAAGAAATAGAACACCTCTCTTCTTCGAAGTTGGTTTAGGAATAGGCTCAGGAAGTGTCCAATTATTTTCATTAGTCAACATATTATTTAATAGAATTTCAGCTTCATTCGGTGTTCTTTCCCTAAAAACAGAACCAGCACAACTATCCAGGTAATCTCTGGAAGCATCGGTTAGTCCATTATAAAATATATCAAGTATTTCATTTTTCTTAAGAGGATGATCAGGCAAAGCATTAAGTAATTGGAGAAGCCTCCCCCAAGCTTGTGGGAGACTCTCTTCTTCAATTTGCACAAAATTATATATATCCCTTAAGGCAGCTTGTTTCTTATGAGCACAGAAATATTTAGAAGAGAAGTAATAAATCATATCCTGGGGACTACGCACACAACCAGGATCAAGAGAATTAAACCATATCTTAGCATCACCCTTTAATGAGAACCGAAATATTTTAAGGATATAAAAGTAGCAAGTTCTCTCACCATTAGTGAACAGGGTGGCTATATCATTTAATTTAGTAAGATGTGCCACAACAGTTTCAGATTCATATCCATAAAAAGGATCAGATTCAACCAAAGTAATTATATCAGGATCAACAGAGAATTCATAATCCTTATCGGTAACATAGATAGGTGAAGTAGCAAAAGCAGGGTTGGGTTTCATTCTAGCATTAAGCGATTGCTGCTTCCATTTAGCTAATAACCTCTTTAGATCATATCTATCATTGCAAGCTAAAATAGCTCTAGTAGCTTCTTCATCCATAACATAACCCTCAGGAACAACAGGCAATTCATATTTATTAGGGGGAGAGTCTTCATCATCACTTTCATCAATATTATCAGTTTCAATAATTTCATTCTCTCTAACCCTAGCAAGTTGTTCATCAAGAAATTCACCAAGTGGCACAGTAGTATCAAGCATAGAAGTAGTTTCATCATAAGTATCATGTAACACCCTCGATGCGGCTATATCTCACACGTGTCGAAGCATGACTTAGAGGCATAACCGCATTGAAAGCAATGTCGCAAGTGAGGTAATCTTCGCAAACAACCCATGTAATACAATAAGGGAAAAGATACATAGTTGGCTTACAATCGCCACTTCACACAATACATGAATAAAGCATTGAATCATCCAAATACAATCAAGGTCCGACTAGGGAACCAAAATAAAAGAAGAACCCCAAATGCGACAAGGCCCCCGATCGACCCCAACTGGGCTCCACTACTGATCAACTAGAACGAAACAACACAAAGTATAAGATCTTCAACGAGCTTCTCCTTGAGCTTGGTTGCGTCATCTGCACGGTCTCATCGGCACCTGCAAGCTGGTTTTGGAAGTATCTGTGAGCCACGGGGACTCAGCAATCTCGCACCCTCGTGATCAAGACTATTTAAGCTTATGGGTAAGGTAAAGGTATGAGGTGGAGCTGCAGCAAGCGACTAGCATATAGGGTGGCTAACATACGCAAAAGAGAGCGAGACGAGAAGGCAAAGCACGATCGAGAAACTATGATCAAGAAGTGATCCTACAACAACCTACGTCAAGCATAACTCCAACACCGTGTTCATTTCCCGGGCACCGCCGAGAAGAGACCATCACGGTTACACATGCGGTTGATGTATTTTAATTAAGGTCAACTTCAGATTTTCTACAACCGGACATTAACAAATTCCCATCTGCCCATAACCGCGGGCACGGCTTTCGAAAGTTCAAATCCCTGCAGGGGTGTCCCAACTTAGCCCATCACAAGCTCTCACGGTCAACGAAGGATATTCCTTCTAGCGGGAAGACCCGATCAGGCTCGGAATCCCGGTTACAAGACATCCTCGACAATGGTAAAACAAGTCCAGCAACACCGCCCGAATGTGCCGAGAAATCCCGATAGGATCTGCACATATCTTGTTCTCAGGGCACACTCAGATGAGCAGTCCGTACAACTAAAACCAGCCCTCGAGTTTTCCCGAGGTAGCGCTGCAAGGGGCTCTAGTTTGGACCAACACTCAGAGGAGCACTGGCCCGGGGGGGTTAAAATAATGATGACCCTTGAGTCTGCAGAACCCAAGGGAAAGAAAAGGCTAGGTGGCAAATGGTAAAACCAATGTTGGGCATTGCTGGAGGAGTTTTATTCAAGGCGAACTGTCAAGGGGTTCCCATTATAACCCAACCGCGTAAGGAACGCAAAATCCGGGAACATAACACCGATATGACGGAAACTAGGGTGGCAAGAGCGGAACAAAACACCAGGCATAAGGTCGAGCCTTCCACCCTTTACCAAGTATATAGATGCATTAATTAAATAAGAGATATTGTGATATCCCAACAAAATATCCATGTTCCAACATGGAACAAGCTCCAATCTTCACCTGCAACTAACAACGCTATAAGAGGGGCTGAGCAAAGCGGTAACATAGCCAAACAACGGTTTGCTAGGACAAGGTGGGTTAGAGGCTTGGCTTAACAATATGGGAGGCATGATAAGCAAGTGGTAGGTATCGCAACATAGGCATAGCAAAAGAGCGAGCAACTAGCAAGCAAAGATAGAAGTGATTTCGAGGGTATGGTCATCTTGCCTGAGATCCCGCAAGGAAGAAGAACGAGTCCATGAAGAAGACAAACAGACGTAGTCGAACGGTTCCTCACAAACGCGACGTTATCGGAACTAACCCGAAGAAGCAACACCGGAAAGAAGCAAACAACATAGTAACCACCCACGACATAATCATGGCATGATGCACAAACAATTAAGATGCATGTTCGGTTTAATGAAGCATGGCATGGCAAAGTGCTCAAGCAATACTACAAGTTAAGTGGAGCTCAATATGCAACGAGTTGCATATTGACGGAACACCACAACGGTTATTTAGTTCTCTCCCATTTAAGTTCTCAACAATATTAAATGTTGGTTAACATGGCAAGAGGTGAAGCATAACAAAACTATACCATTTAAACAGTTTAAATGGGGCCGGATATAACAAACAACAAATCCGGTAATTCCCCACATGCATATAGAAATTTGATGGAAACAACAATTATAAACATTCTTGAAGTTGTTATCATGATACGAATGACATCCACGTTTTATGCAATATTTATGAAAATGTTGATAAGAGCATATTAAGAAGCTTTTGTCACCATGGTGGAAAGAAAGGGAGTGCCACGGCAACGATAACGGTTCCGGTAGCTCATGGAAATACCGATGCAAAAGGAAAAGTGATGGGAGCATGCAAAAGATGGTGGGGTGATCCCGACTACCGGGTTCCCATGGGTTAGTGGCATGGAAAACGAGTGACAAATCAGACATGGTGCAGACAAAGGGTGCACCCCATACGACACAAGCATTCATTCTTGGACATTCGTTCTCGGCGGTTATACCTTCAAAGCATGCAAATGGGACGGTTCGAGTTCGTCGAGGGAAGTAGAGGAAGTAGTTGTTCCACGACGGTAGTCGTTCACGTTCATAGTGGAAGTAGCGGTTCACGCGACGGTAGTAGAACTTGACGTTCGCGTTACACGGGTCTTTGGCGACGGTCGACGTACATGGTTCGGAGTGGTACTTGCACCTTTGGACTTGACGAATCCGAGGGCTTCGGGGTTCACTGTTGAACTTGATGAAACCCACGGCAACGGAGAGGTACACGTCGGCGGTAGTCGTTCGGGCGGAGAGCATCATCGAACTTGGCGTTCTTTGGACTTGCTGGTCTCGTCGAAATGAAGGGGTACTTGGTACAATCCGCGTAGTTGTGCACTTGTCGTCGAGGGACTTGATGGTCTTGACAAAACGAAGGGGTACTCGGCAAAACCCTGTTCTTCGGAGGTCGACAGTAGTGGTACTTGGCAAAATGCACGTCGAGGGTAGTTGTTCTCGTATCGACGTGGTACTTGGCGATTTTGGAGACGATGGAAGACAAACTTGGCGGTCCTCGTAGAACTAGTACTTGGCGTTAGTGATACACGTTTCGAAAGCAGTTCACGATGATGGCAGCCGAAACTTGGTGATCCGAAGGGGTACTTGACGAATAACGGCCGTCGTGGTACTTGGTGAAATCCTCGGAGATGGACTTGACGCATGAAAGGTCTTCGGTGCCACGGTACTTGTCAGATCATCATGCAGACGTTCTTTCGAAGAGGAACTTGTCGCGTCCCAAAATGAGCAAGGCAAAAGCCCTCGTTCAACGAAGCTCGAACTTGACGAAATCCACAAACAGGACTTGGCGCGGGCGTGACGATGCAAAGGAAATGTGCGGCGGACGCTGCTGTTCATCTGCTTCGAGCAGAGGCGAGGCCATGGTGGATGCAGACGATGACGTAGCAGCAGACTTGACACCGGGGAGCAGCAGAGGGACTATGATGAACAACATGATGCAGGTTGGGCGGCGGAGCTTGACGGGTCCAGGCGAGGTCGCCGGCAGCAAGGGGCTGTGACGTGGCTGGGCGCCGGGTCTGGTGGTGCGGCGCGAGGAAGGAGAGGCTGGCAGGGGCGCGGAAAACAATGGAGGCCGGCGGTGCCATGGACATGGGGATCGGCGCGAGGAGAGGACGAAGGAGCTCGCTAAGGCGCGGCATCCAGAGAAGCAGCGGGCGAAGCCGACGCTCCGGCGTTGTTGCTCCTCTCCTCATGGAGCTCCTGGACGAGGGGGCTCGGGAACTCAGCGCGCGAGGCTGCAGGAAGGTCCGGTGGAGCTCATGAACGGAGCAGCAGGGCGGAGGCGCCGCGCTCCAGGTCGCCGAAGTCCAGCAGGGCCACGGCGGCGGCCCCCGGCGAGGAAGCCGAAGGGAGTCGGGGCGAGGCGCAGGGAGATGGCGGCTCTGGCCGGTCGTCCGGGTCACGGAGGACGAAGATCCGGCGGGGCACGAAGGTACAGGGCGGTGGAGGCTCTCCTGATGCTTGATGTGTACGTGCATGTGGCACAGGGAAGGAACGGGGAGATGAGGAATCGGGAGCATGGGCTCTTGGCGGCAGGAGGAGGGAGACGAGGGAAGATGGGATCCGTCAGAGGGATCCGGTCAGGGCTAGGGTTAGGAGGGTAGGTGGGCCGGCGCGGGAATAGGCCTAGGGAGGCCCAGTGGAGAGGGAAGCGTCTAAGCGCAGATGGGCCTGCCTGGCTGGGCTCTCTTCTCCCCCATAACCTCTCTACTCAAAACAGAGGAGAGAAGAGAAAAAAAGGAAGGAAGGAAAAGAGAGAAAAGTAAGGATTAGGGAAGGAATTTGGGAATTAATTTTTCTGGACTCAAGAAAAAGTGCTCGTTCCAAGAAAATTGGAGTGGCAAGATTGCAAGATTTAAATTCAAACTCATTTGAATTTAATTCAAATGGTTTGAACTGGGACTTGGGTTTTGAAGTGTCCAAAAATGTTGAAATTTTTGGAGGAACCTCGACAAAAGGGAAGAGAAAAGCGGGCAAGGTTTTGAAGTCAAACTTGAAGTAGAAAAGACATGGGGAATATTTGCAAGTGTGTTATGGTTAATTCCAAATAAATGGAATAATTTTTATCATAGCTCCCTAATATTGGGATATATGTTGTAAAGAGAATCACCACGTGAATTCCCTCGGTTTAAATAGATCAACGATCTATGCAATTTATTTAGTTGAGTTGCAAATGACATGATGCAATGCAAAAATAAAAGGGCAGGCACAAATGAAACACACAGCGAAACCCGGAACATATGGAAGTCTTCTCGAGCATCGGTCTCGGGGCATCACATATCATGCGTAGCAGAAGTGGCATCGTCTATAACACGCGACATATCAGAATGAATAGCAGAAGCAGGTTTAGGTGTCGCAAGCTTACTCAAAACAGAAGGTGAATCAAGTGCAGAGCTAGATGGCAGTTCCTTACCTCCCCTCGTAGTTGAGGGATAAATCTTGGTTCTTGGATCTTTCAAGTTATTCATAATGATAAACAGATATAAATCCCAAGTGACTCAAAGAATAGAGCTATGCTCCCCGGCAACAGCGCCAGAAAATAGTCTTGATAACCCACAAGTATAGGGGATCGCAACAGTTTCCGAGGGTAGAGTATTCAACCCAAATTTATTGATTCGACACAAGGGGAGCCAAAGAATATTCTCAAGTATTCGCAGCTGAGTTGTCAATTCAATCACACCTTGAAACTTAATATCTACCACAAAGTATTTAGTAGCAAAGTAATATGATAGTAGTGGTAACGGTAGCAAAAGGTAATGATAACAAAAGTAATGTTTTTGGTATTTTGTAGTGATTGTAACAATAGCAACAGAAAAGTAAATAAGCGGAGAACAATATATGAAAGCTCGTAGGCAATGGACCGGTGATAGAGAATTATGCCGGATGCGGTTAATCATGTAACAGTCATAACCTAGGGTGACACAGAACTAGCTCCAATTCATAAATGTAATGTAGGCATGTATTCCGAATATAGTCATACGTGCTTATGGAAAAGAACTTGCATGACATCTTTTGTCCTACCCTCCCGTGGCAGCGGGGTCCTAGCGGAAACTAAGGGATATTAAGGCCTCCTTTTAATAGAGTACCGGACCAAAGCATTAACACATAGTGAATACATGAACTCCTCAAACTACGGTCATCACCGGGAGTGGTCTCGATTATTGTCATTTCAGGGTTGCCGGATCATAACACATAGTAGGTGACTATAGACTTGCAAGATAGGATCAAGAACTCTCATATATTGATGAAAATATAATAGGTTCAGATCTGAAATCATGGCACTCGGGCCCTAGTGACAAGCATTAAGCATAGCAAAGTCATAGCAACATCAATCTCAGAACATAGTGGATACTAGGGATCAAACCCTAACAAAACTAACTCAATTACATGATAAATCTCATCCAACCCATCACCGTCCAGTAAGCCTATGATGTAATTACTCACGCACGGCGGTGAGCATCATGAAATTGGTGATGGAGGATGGTTGATGATGACGATGGCAACGGATTCCCCTCTCCGGAGCCCCGAACGGACTCCAGATCAGCCCTCCCGAGAGGTTTTAGGGCTTGGCGGCAGCTCTGTATCGTAAAACGCGATGAATCCTTCTCCTTGATTTTTTCCTCTCCGAAAGTGAATATATAGAGTTGGAGTTGAGGTCGGAGGAGCTCCAGGGGGCCCACGAGGTAGGGGGGGGCGCCCAGGGGGGCAGGCACGCCCCCACCCTCGTGGCTATGGTGTGGGCCCCCTGGTCTTGATCTTTTGCCAGTAGTTTTTATTATTTCCAAAAATACGCTTCATGGAGTTTCAGGTCATTCCGAGAACTTTTGTTTCTACACATAAATAACACCATGGCAATTCTGCTGAAAACAGCATCAGTCTGGGTTAGTTCCATTCAAATCATGCAAGTTAGAGTCCAAAACAAGGGCAAAAGTGTTTGGAAAAGTAGATATGACGGAGACGTATCACTAGTTTCCATAACCACACGACGCATATCTCAGTTATATTCATGCATGCATGGGTTTCAAACATCATGATCTCTTATTCAAATATTTGAATTCTACTTTACATTGATTATGACGTCACCTAGTCTTTTACACCCACACAGTCATCTTCTCTTTATAATTGTACCATTAACTTTCTCTCGTGCATGCATGCACACACAGTACCAGTCGTCATTATCCATCGCACACATGCAATATTTTTCTTCAGGTCGTTCTCCCATGCATGCACACACACACCTCCCCCTCCCCATCATATTGGGCATTCTTTATATCTCACGTGCATACGCAACGATCGATGTTCCTCTTGTGTGTGTATATATAGCTAGGTATTTCACAGTTTTCCTCACAAACCGATCAATCTATATATCTAGTGAGGTCTCACCCTCTTTCCCACGTCCACATAGATCAATCTATACATCTCTATATAGGATTACATAGCTAATACACCACATTAATTATATATCCAACGTCCCCCTCTCATCATACATGCCTCCGCTTCATCTGTCAGACGCGCGCACAGTGACGAAGACAGGGGCAGCAAGGGCCCTCCCCCCCTAACATCACTATATATCAAGGCTAATATGAATGTGATCATTAGACAATTGCTGGTAAAATGATTTAAGTTGATGAGTTTGCCCTCCTCGTAAAGGATTAGCAATGCTTGGCCCCCTAGCTCATTTATTTTTCATGGCTCTGCCACTGCGTGCAACAGCACACGTTCTCACCCCCTCTCTTCAAATATTGATCTCGCACTTGTGCACTCCTTCATATCCTCCCTCCACTTGGCCCCTCGCAGTTGACGCTCAAAATTGGCACAGTCATAAAATTAACATAGGTTATATCAAGACCAATTCAAACTTATGATTGGGAGTCACCTTGGAATGTCTCTCTTCGAGAAGATCAAGATGGATATGAAGATGGTCCAAAACGGAGTTCGGACTCAAAAGTTATGACAAGTTCAGAGATGCTTATGTTGACACCAGAGTAAAGAAATGCATAAAACTCAATCAATATGGCCTCTGATGGAAACTGTTTCAACATGAAAGTTGTGCGTCTCGTCGAAACGATAGATTTTGATATAAAAATCGTCTTAATCCGAGTTCGTATGCAACCTGTGGAGACAAAACAAGGTCAGAAACAGAAGCTGCGGAGTCATTTCGGACCAACCGAGTTGATTGACTCGGTGAGACCGAGTTGATCCGAAAAATTACAGAAAGTTATAGAAAGTTTGCAACGTTTACTCGGTGGGACCGAAAAAAACTAATTGGTGAGACCGAGATTGATCCGGAAATTGCCAAAGATTCCTGTCCGAGTTAGGTTAGGGTTTTTGATATTTTGGATGGAATTTTTAGTCCTTTTCTTGTACGGGAAGTCCAGCCGCCTCTTATATATGTTGGGGGTGACGGCCGATTGAAACAACACACAATCGAACAAATCTATCTACATCTTTTACCTTTACTTTTCCTTCTCCCTTGTTCTTCTTCTTCCTCGTTCTTCGTTCGTTCTTCTTCATTGTAGGGCGGCGAACCTCGAGGCCCTAGGGGCGATCAGGTCAACCTAGGGCAGCCCATAGCCGCTACGCACCCTGACGGGGTCCCTCCCGGGCGTGTGGGGTTTCGGGTCCTCAAAAGCGCCCGCCGGATTGTCTTGCGTACCGCGCTTCCGGCAGGTCTCCTTCGACGTGAGCTGCGGTGCATCACCCCCGGCGTCGAGGGTACACGGTGACATGTTCGTGTGCGAACACACTTTTTGGCGACTCCGCTGGGGACGAAGCTTTGAACGGTCTCCGGCCCGTTCTTGCTACGAAGAGATCGTCATCTAGGGTTTGCAATCTACAAAGGTAATATGAATACCCAATTCACGTATATAGATGCAAATAATGTGTATGTTGTTGCTAGATCAGCTAATGAGCATAATGTATCGGCTAGCCCTATATTTATCAATCATGCATCTAATTATGTGCAAGGGCCGATGCAACAAAATCTCCATGATTCTACTTCATATAATTTTAGCAACATGCAACATATGTATCCCAACTCCCATGCATCGGCAACCCCAAAAATTTATATGTCGATGAATAACATGATGAGTTTGGGCAATCAAGTTGAAACACCTCTTGTAGGAACTTCCAATATCATGCGACAAAGTGTTTCACCTTTTTATTCATCGGCAACTAATTTGCAATATACTAGTTCAACCATGGCGATGGATGGGAGAATCGGCCATGCTACTACTAGCTATTCGGCCAATTACTCTCAACCGTCATATGCTACACCCCATCTCAGTAATCTTTCAGCACCATACACAACTGTAGATGTTCATAATTCGGCTTCACACCTTTCTGGTCATAGCCGAATAAATGTAAATTTTACAGGAGAGGTTGTTCCCAATATTGTAGAAGATGAGGTAGTAGTGGCTGCATTGAAGAGTTTAGTCCAAAATAAGAGGATTAGTGCTCTTTGCCTTGAACAACATGAAAAGGGGCTATTTCCTGATTATGCCGCAATAAAAGCTAGAGTTTTGCAAGAAGATGAATCTTTGCCAATTGATAAGATTGGCGAGCAAAAATATGGTTTTACAACAATGCATATGCCTTCACCTAGTACTACATCATATTATACAGCCCCTACACAATTGCAAAGTTTCGGCAACACCCATGTACCATTGCTGAAAGAATCTAAAAGCATTGGGGGGCAATCGTATCCGAAGTGGGCTGAAATTGAGAAAAAGATTAAAGCCAATTTTGCCGCTCGCCGCCAGAAACAAAAAGAAACAGAATTGGCTCAAGTGAAAGAAGCATTGCCAATTGGTAGAAGCAATGTAAAGAAAGATGATTCAGAACATGAAAGTGCTCCGGTTAAAAGAGCCGAATCAAGAAGTATATATTCCGAATCCATCAAATGCAAAGAGGCAAGCATTATTGAGAAAGGGCATGGCAAGCATAGCAAAGCGACCATACTTGATTTTTCCAAAGTTAATGGAACCTACTTCCTGCCCTATGAGTTTCGTGCCAGAGAAATTGATGAATTTCAAGGACAAGAACAAGTAGCCGAACAAAGTTCGGCCGACAAAATTTTTCAATGTAATGATGCACGGAATCAAGAAAAAGATGATGAAGAGGCGTTGGGGAGCCATCCAAAGGCGGAGCAAGATATTGTTCAAGTCACACCACCATCGTGCTCTCCCAACATATTTGAAGAGGTATGTTTAGCAAGTAATTTACCTATTTTCAGATTTGGTCAGGACTTTATTGTTGATGCATCTATTAGAAAAATCCTCATAAGTAATTTTGAAAGACCAATGAAGAAGGGTAATTTACTTGCTAGCAATAAAGTTGTTATTGAGCATATCGGTCAACCCATTACGCCATTTATAAAGACCGGTAGTTACTTATTATTACAGCCAAAGCTTTCCCCGTTGCTTTATCTAAAGTTCATATCTATTTGGGTAGCTTTGCTTATTTCATACTTGGCTTGCACTTGGTCTCAATTGAGACATGTGTGTTCTAACTATTTTTGTTTTAGAAATTTAAAGCCAAGATTAAATTCTGTTGAGAAAACCGATGCTAGTATAATATCTTACCCAAAGACATCGGAGATAGAGTGCAAAACACAATGCATAGCCGAATGGTGTGATGCCAAATCTGAACCATTCGTTTGCTTAACTCCAAAGTTGTTCTCACAACAAGATCGGCTAGAAAACAAAAGGTATACCTTCAATTCAAACATGTGTGATCAAATCTTTGCGTTGTTGTTGAAAAATAATTACATTAGAATTCTTGATCACCATGTCAAGCCATCTATCCAAGGACGAATGTATTGTAAGTTGCATGATTCGTCCAAGCATAATTTTGAGGACTGCAACATGTTTCGTCAAATATTTAAATCGGCCATTGAAAAAGGACGATTGAAGTTTGTTGAAACACCAAGATATGACCTGTCTATTCCGATTGGTCCCGATGGCAAAGAGTTTTTGCATCGGCTGCTTCAAGCTGATCCATTTAAAGAGAAGGTAAAAACTGCAGGTGATGGGATCAAGCTTTCAAGTAAAGAAGTTGTTGAAGAGCATAATGAACATAATCTTGAGGGCAAGAATTCCATCGAAGCTACAATGGAGACGCCAAGGACTGGGGGGCAGCAAGCAAATCCAACGATCGATGAAAGCAAACCAAAAGAAAACAAAGGCCGAAATAAGCGCAAGTGTAAAAGATCAAAGTCACCTTCGCTGAACTATTGGAGAAATATCAAAAGAAGAGTGAAGAGAATAATGCTTATCGGCCCAATCATGCAAAGAAACCAAGATCACCCCCAAGGCGCAAATATGAGGATCGGTATTGGCAAAGTGAGAGTTTCAATGCAACATATTCATATCCTTATTTTGGGCCACCAATGCCAATGCTGTGGAGGCCTCCCTATGCTCATGTAGATCCATATTCATCATGGGACAGGTATGATACAAGGGCACATTCTCCATCTTATTTTAGACCATCTCACCAATGTTATGCGGCTCCGAGAAGATCAACATTTGAACAGTCACATAAAGACTGTTTCAATTATAAGGAATCGGTCCGGACACCATGGATGAAAAAAGAGGTGGTCAAGCAAGTCTATCGCGTGAAAAGAGATGGTCGTAAGTGTGCTACTTCAGATTTGATCTCAAATAATAAAGAGCCAATTAACATGTTGACATTGGCTACTAAAGGCAATGAGATGAAGCAACCAATTATCAAGAGTCAAAGTGCCAAATCTGAAGAAAAGAAGTTAACAGTGCACAAGGTAAAACAAGAATTTCCATTGCTTCAAACAAAATCACAGCCAGGATGCCTACTCGGCTTATCGTATTGGCGAAAGAAGGAATTACAAAAACTTAGTGCACAAGAGCTGAAAAAGAAGAACATGGCATGGGTTCCCAAGAGGAGTAGTCAAAATAAAAATGATGTGCAACCTTCTATTGCAACAAGTGTTATAAAAGTGAAGAAAGAGAAGGATGGAAACCAGAAACAATTAAGCCGAAGGTTTGCATCACCCCATCAAAATCTTCGGTTAGCACATCATCCATGTTTTTCAACCATACCATTGATGCCTTTGCCATGGAATTCATCATCAGGTATGATAAATTACCCTCCCTGGATTTATTTTGATCCATGGAAGCGACATAATTTTCTACATCATGAGAGGGTATTACCAAATCCCTATACAATTTATTAGCTACATTTTTTCTTGCTAATCCAAAGGGCCGAAATATTTGGTTGCTATTTCATTTGTTTATTTCGGCTATACATGATTTGGTGAATGAATTCTACATGGACCTCATGGTAGTGGCCGATACTTATCTATCGCCCTAAGAATATATGTAAGAATGGCCGGTGTGGTGCTCTAACACCGTCCTTAGTTTGAGTGGAGATTGAGATAAGTGCTTGCAAAGGAATTTGTCAAATTGATGCCATTGAGGATATTATGCATAGACCAATTCACCAAAATTGCAAAGTGAACTTATGTTTTGATTGGGTGTGCTTTGGCTTGTTAGTTTTCAGAACTTACGTAAGGCCAAATCATGGTTGATTTTATTATTGAGCATCATATTGACATCATGCATAATATTGATTTTAGCTTGATCTCTTTAGTACCATGGAGATTATACTTTGATGGGTCAGTTTGTGGCAATGGCCAAGGTGTTGGTATTGTTTATATATCTCCTCATGGTGCTGTTTTTGAAGCGTCATGCCGCTTAGAATATTTTTGCAGAAACAATCAAGCCGAATATGAAGCATTGTTATTCGGCCTAGAGATGTTACTTGCTATAGGTGTTACACATATTGAGGCTTATGGTGATTCGTTACTAGTGGTACAGCAAATATCCAAAGTCTTTCAGTGTTTGGACGAATCACTTAATGTTTATCTTGATAAATGTCTAGATATAATCTCTAATTTGGATTGTTTTAGCATTGCACATATATCTAGACATGACGACTGGAAAGCAAATGAGTTGGCACAACAAGCATCTGGATACCATGTTGATCATGGCATGTTTCATATTTCTCAAAATCCGATGGCTTGTCTTACCAGTATAGAAGAGGCCGAACCAGAACCCACTGATGCAGTCATTAACAAAAAATCTAGTGCATGTGACAATTCTGACTAGAGGAAGCCCATTGTTGCTTACTTGCGTAATCCGAGTGAAAGGGTGGACAGGGCTGTTCGGCATATGGCTTTTAAATATACTATGAGGGATGATGATCTTTATCGCCGAACGGTTGATGATGTTCTTTTAAAGTGCTTGGATGAGGACCAAGCAAGAGTTGCTATGGGAGAGGTACATGAAGGCATTTGTGGTACTCACCAGTCGGCTCCCAAGATGAAATGGTTATTACGACGTGCTGGGTTTTATTGGCCGACCATGATTAATGATTGCTTCAGATATTATAAAGGGTGCGAAGCTTGTCAAAAATTTGGTGATATTCAATTGGCTCATGCTGCTATGTTGCATCCTATTATCAAGTCGTGGCCTTTCAGAGGATGGGGTTTAGACTTTATTGGGCAAATCCATCCGTCTTCTTCAAAGGGGCATCGGTTCGTATTGGTGGCAACTGATTATTTCACTAAGTGGTCTGAAGCAGTACCTCTCAAGAACATGACGCATACGGAGGTAATTAAATTCATAACCGAGCACATTATTCATAGATTCGGTATTCCTCAAACGTTAACTATAGATCAAGGTTCATCTTTTATGTCACACCAAGTCAGAGAGTCTGCCAAATCTTATAACATAAAGTTGCTCAATTTCTCCCCATATTATGCCCAAGCTAATGGACAAGCTGATTCTAGCAATAAAATTTTAATCAAGCTCATCAAGAAGAAGATTGAGGATAATCCAAGGAGATGGCATGACTTGTTGTCTGAGGCATTATGGGCACATAGAATCTCAAGGCATGGTGTTACGAAAGTGACTCCATATGAGCTAGTATATGGTCAGGAGGCTGTTTTTACCAATGGAAGTAAATTTGAATGCTTTGAGAATAGCCAAACAAAATGATTTATTGGCAATAGACTTCTAGAACTTGATGATGGACAACATTAATGAGGTTGCTGATAAACGTTTGGCTGCTTTGAATGCCATAGAGAGAGATAAGTTGAGGGTGGCAAGGGCTTACAATAAGAAAGTCAAGTTGAAGAATTTTCAAGTTGGTGATCTCGTCGGGAAAGTGATTCTACCGATTGGTTCAAGAGATAGAAAATTCGGGAGGTGGTCTCCAAGTTGGGAAGGTCCTTTTAGGATTACAAGAGTTGTTCCCGGAAATTCATATTTGGTGGAATCAATACAGGGGGCATTGTTACCTCGAGCTCTCAATGGCAAATATTTGAAGAAGTATCACCCGAGTGTGTGGCAGGAAGCCTAAGTAGGCAACGGCCGATATACGATTATCGCCCTTAGCACAAAGATGGCCGATAAATAATTATCGCCCTGAGAAAAATAAAATGGCCGATGGAGTGTTGGCATCGTCCTTACAACCAACATGGTACAAGTTATTTTTCGGCACGCTAGTTATGCCGAAAAACAGGGGGGGCATGTGTTGACGCTCAAAATTGGCACGATCATAAAATTAACATAGGTTATATCAAGACCAATTCAAGCTTATGATTGGGAGTCACCTTGGAATGTCTCTCTTCGAGAAGATCAAGATGGATATGAAGATGGTCCAAAACGGAGTTCGGACTCAAAAGTTATGACAAGTTCAGAGATGCTTATGTTGACACCAGAGTAAATAAATGCATAAAACTCAATCAATATGGCCTCTGATGGAAACTGTTTCAACATGAAAGTTGTGCGTCTCGTCGAAACGATAGATTTTGATATAAAAATCATCTTAATCCGAGTTCGTATGCAACCTGTGGAGACAAAACAAGGTCAGAAACAGAAGCTGCAGAGTCATTTCGGACCAACCGAGTTGATTGACTCGGTGAGACCGAGTTGATCCGAAAAATTACAGAAAGTTATAGAAAGTTTGCAACGTTCACTAGGTGGGACCGAAAAAAACTAATCGGTGAGACCGAGATTGATCCGGAAATTGCCAAAGATTCCTGTCCGAGTTAGGTTAGGGTTTTTGATGTTTTGGACGGAATTTTTAGTCCTTTTCTTGTACGGGAAGTCCAGCCGCCTCTTATATATGTTGGGGGTGACGGCCGATTGAAACAACACACAATCGAACAAATCTATCTACATCTTTTACCTTTACTTTTCCTTCTCCCTTGTTCTTCTTCTTCCTCGTTCTTCGTTCGTTCTTCTTCATTGTAGGGCGGCGAACCTCGAGGCCCTAGGGGCGATCAGGTCGACCTAGGGCAGCCCATAGCCGCTACGCGCCCTGACGGGGTCCCTCCCGGGCGTGTGGGGTTTCGGGTCCTCAAAAGCGCCCGCTGGATTGTCTTGCGTACCGCGCTTCCGGCAGGTCTCCTTCGACGTGAGCTGCGGTGCATCACCCCCGGCGTCGAGGGTACACGGTGACGTGTTCGTGTGCGAACACCATCTTCTAGCCCCCCACCGGATTTTGCCACATGTACAATCTAGCAGAATCAATGGTTGAACTTAAGCATAATGCACAAACCTCAAAACACAAGTGCTTCTCCTTTGTTCTAGAATCTTCCGTATCATAACTGCCCAAACTTTTTTTCTAGTTGAATTGCCATTATTTGTTTTTTACTTTATGCTTTACAACGCACAATTCCATGAATCATAAAATAGATTAAGGGCTTCTTTGATTCAAAGGATTCTCAAAGGAATTTTGGAGGATTCTAATCCTTAGGAATTTTTCCTATCTTGGTTGTTTGATTCGTAGGATTGTAAACCATAGATTTTTTTTTCATAGGATTCATTTGCACTAGATTTCATAGGAAACATCCCATCCACTCAAACCACTTCGAAAGAATCCTGCGCTTTTTCTATGCACAATCAAACACTCGTACAATCCTGTAGGATTCAAGACGACATTCCATTCTAATCCCATGTTTTTCCTATTCCCGCGTTTTGGAAATCCTACGAATCAAAGAGGCCCTAGCTTTTTTATAAAAACTAATTTATTTTGAATGAGATGAACTATAATAATTAAACGAAGGTCTACATTAGGCATATACGACTCGGAGCTTACATGCTATAGTGTGGTATTTATTCATAATTTGGTTGCCAAATCTGATGCGTGCAATGCACGTGTACCTTACTAGCTAGTACTTCGAGTATGTGCAAACACGTAAATTAGAATTCCAATGGCACACTACACTGTGTCTCTCTTACAGTTCATGAAGCTACGTGGCACATGTGGAGGCGTTGTCGCGACCTCCTTGTGTGGATTGATCACAGTGACGTGCTACTGCTTCCAGAAGAATGTACTCGTCCTCTCTGAGCCACACTGGCAGTACATGCATGAAGCGAAGATGTGCACGC
The DNA here is from genome assembly GCF_018294505.1 of Triticum aestivum. Taxonomy (NCBI): domain Eukaryota; kingdom Viridiplantae; phylum Streptophyta; class Magnoliopsida; order Poales; family Poaceae; genus Triticum; species Triticum aestivum. The sequence goes on from NC_057809.1 coordinate 73,719,553, forward strand.
ACGCACTCATTCCCTTGCACGCACACGCGGGTACACGGGGCGACGCATTTTTGTACGAAGATCCACCCCATGTGATAATTTGACGCGTGTAAAGTCTGTCATTTCGTTGATGGTCAACTAATACAGCGCGTGCAAATTGAGTGGACGTGAGGGCAGAAGAAAGACATTGCTACTCCACTGCGCGCATGCGAGTAGTTAAATCATGGGGTGCCAGTACTTCCATTGGTCTCCTTCGTATTTTGTGCCAATTTTTTACCATATTTGTAAGTAACATAATATTTATGCATGTCATAAAAAGTGGCACAAAAAGGGGGCCAATAAACCAGGACGCAGGCAGCATGATCAATTTTTGCCAGGGCTACTGTTGGTGGCCTTTGTATTTAAATATGGACGGAGTGGAGTAGTACTATCTTTATCTTAGCCTCATAGGGCTCTCCAGCGCCTAGGCTCGCCTCCCCGCCTCGCCCACCGGATCCCGCCATGGATAATCCCTTAGATCCCAGGATCCCGCAGGCTGCCCTCTCGCTGAGGCCCGTGGCACTACCACCTTTGAGCAAAACCCACATGTGTTTTAGAGGGGATCCATTGCTCTGGAATCACAGATCGGTGGCGTCGGAGGACATGCCAGGGCTGCGTTTCAGGTGGTCAGCAGCAAGGGCAAATCGGATCGAGGAAGCGTCGCATCGATTGGAGAGAAGTTCCAAGGAGCTGCGCCTGGTGCAGCACAAGGCATAGGCGCAAGTCGATCTCAGGGGAGAGATGCTGAGGGATGTCAGCATCTGGCAGCGTCGCGTTGATTTCGAGCTAGGGCTAATGGTAGAGATCATATTCACGGAGTCGACTGTGGAGGAAAGAACGCGCATGCATGCGCAATGGCATGAGCAGCCGGTGCAACTGTTTAAATGGGCGGTAGGAGAAGCCAAATCCCAGGACCAGTTGCGGTGGCGCCGCTGGGCATGCATTGTAGGCGAGGTGAGCTGCCCTCCTTCCCCACCAGCGATGCAGTGACCTACTCGGTTGCTGCTGAAGTGAACTTGCAACGCTATGTCGGTTTGCAACTTTGACAATCACTCCATCTATATGTATTGTTTTCCTATAAAAAAATACTTGGTCGTTTGGAAAAAGATGGTAATTGATTTATCACTAGTTTTAGAATGCTTGGTCATGACAATCAACCAAAGCCACAACCATAAGTCTCCATCGCGTAAGTACTTTACGGTCGGTCGCACCAACAGACGATCGGTCGGACCCGCGTCTCACCGAAGGGATACGTATCGGCTTGGTCTGACATGTACAACCAGTTACATCACTGACTTGTGCGACTGCATTTGAGTAGTGTAGTACTCCCTCTATCTCAATTTACAAGTCTTGCACGTGTACCTAGGTCGTTAATTTTACCAACTTAATAAGAGGCATACATTACAAAAAATATATCATTACAAACTTCAAATATTCTATTTTAATGATATGTTTTTTATGTTAAACAATTTATGTTCTACTAAACTCATCGGGAGTACTTGAAATTTATGTTCCACTAAACTCATAGGGAGCCATTTCGGGCCTCGAAACCAAAACCATCAATTAATCTTTACCTTGTTCCCATCACATTCCAATGTACTAGTGCTACAACTAAGTGCAAGCCTGCTTACACCTACCAGTACATACCAAACCTGAACGTGTTCCCACTATGCAGATTTTAGTACTAGTGCTAGTACTTAGGTTATAAAAAGGAGAACTACCAAACCGAAAATTACTCTACCTTCCTCCTCATAAGTCTTCCTTCTTCGTCCTTCCTTGCCATGGCTAGTGTGCAGAGCTCTAGGTCAAGAACTACTCATAACAAGGGAGCGGCAACCAAGGCTGCGGAAAAAAAGAGAGGGCTCACCACCGTGCAGAGACCTCAAAAGATCTCTCACGGGCAGGCGATGGCTCCCAGGAGCGCCCTAGCCGCGGAGGCGAACATGCCGAGCTGGCGGCGCTGGAGTCGTCATCCCTCGACGGCATGCCCGATCAGCTCAATAAAGCACCTCAATAAGCAGAAGGAGTTCATCCACGGCTTGGTGGAGCTGCTGAAGGAGAGCCTCGACGACATGCCCACTAAGCTCAATGAGCAGGGGGAGTTGACCGCCGGCTTGGTGATGCTGCTGAAGAAGAGCATTGCCTCGGAGAAGAAGGTGTTGGAAATATGCCCTAGAGGCAATAATAAATTAGTTATTATTATATTTCCTTGTTCAGGATAATCGTTTATTATCCATGCTAGAATTGTATTGATAGGAAACTCAGATACATGTGTGGATACATAGGAAACGCGGAGGTGCCGTCCGTTCGGCGCTAGGATCATCGGTGATTTGGATCACGACGAGTACGACTCCATCAACCCCGTTCTCTTGAACGCTTCCGCGCGCGATCTACAAGGGTATGTAGATCCACTCCTCCCTCATTGCTAGATGACTCCATAGATTGATCTTGGTGACACGTAGGAAAATTTTGAATTTATGCTACGTTCCCCAACATAAGGCGACCGGCGAAATCCTGCAACTTCTGGAGGACAAGGCGAAGCTCTGCCACGAGCTCGACCTGCTGAAGGAGGAGAACGCCGGCTGGAAGAAGCTGCATGAGAATAGTAGTTCCTCGATGAAGATGCTGCAGGCCCTCGTCATGGAACAGAAGGAGGAGTTGGCGAAGCTCTGCATCGAGCACCCGGCTGCTATCAAGGTACGTAATGCAGCCGTGGAATAGATGATGAAGGCTCGCGTTGAGAAATCCCGCATCATGGACACAATGAAGAAGATGGCGAAGGATACGCGCAAGGAGATGGAGGTCGTGGAGGCGATGAAGAAGCAGTTACGACTCCGCGGCCAGCAACCCTTCATGTAGTGAGAGCAGCCCCCCAGACTTGTGTGTGCGTCTTCCTTTTGGGGGGGGGTGATAATCTTCCTTCTTCTTTTGCTCCTATGTTTCTTCTTTTGCTTCGGCTGTTTCGCCGCATGTGTCATGTTCTCTGCGAGGCATGAATAGAACAATGCTAAAAATGAGATGACTAGCAAATTAGATCATTCTTTATCACCAATAGAACAATGCCTCTTGCTAGTAATATATAATAAGAGTATAGAGTAGAGATATGGCACTGGGCTGCCGTGTTTCGTGCTCCTCCGTCGTACTCCAGTGGAAAATTTGAGTATACCGCACGATACTTTACTCCTCCTCAGGTCGTTGGCACATTTATACGAGCAGTCAAATCACAAGGCCACGCCTTCCAGCAGTAATGAGCTGTCAAATCACAAAGGCCCTTGCCTCTCTTGAAACCGACCTAGCTAGACTGCCCCGCCCTCTAGCCTTTTAAAAAATGTATACTTTAGCATAGTAGTAGGATCAATGGATTGCGCCATGGAGCAAAACTAACAAGATGAAATTAAAGAAAAAAGGTGGTACATATAGAGAGCGCTCGTCGCCAAATTATGCATATAGTATTATTAAAAAAGCTAGTACATGCTTAAATGGGGTGCTAAATTATATTAAAGAAGTTAGCATACCTATTTAATTCTTGGGTTCTTATTATTTATGCCACTAGTTTGTGTATCACTACTTAGTTTTGCCATTATAAGTTACAACTACTCAAAAATTCCATCGATCCGTGAGATGCCTGCTCAAAAATGCAATTAGATATCTCAAAAATTCCATCGTCAAGTTAGATGTTTGCTCAAAAATACCATTAGACATTGTGATTTTCACGTCAAACCCGTTGACCATGTTACATGACAAAAATAAGCCGATTCTCGCAATGATAAGTGTGGCCCCGCTTGTCAGGAGTAACCAAGCAAACAATTTTACAGGAAAATAAGAATGCTATTGGGATCAAGTAGGCCCCACACTTTATTTTACTGTAGTGAGGTAGAGGGAGAGCTGGCATGTTGGTCCATCGGTATTTATGTCATTATAACAAGAGATTTTAGTCACAATAATGGTGTCCAGCACAACACACCCGTCAAATAAAACTAAGCACCCTGAAGTTCTTTGACAAAACTAAGTCCCCTGAAATTCTTTGACAACTAAACTACTGGCTATATGATGTTGGCCATATATATTGTACGTTTATAATGTGAAGAAACGAGTGGTAGTCATAGTACTATACCAACTAAAAATGAACTGTAATAAATACTAGTATGTACGTACTGAAGAGTTAAAGTAACGAGAAGAAACATAACATAGTTCTGCTGGGGGCTCAGCACAACACACCCCTCAAATAAAACTAAGCACACCATAAATTAAACTAAGCAACTAATCCGGTAGACACTGCATTAGAACCATCATGAGCAATGACACTGCCACCTTACTTGGAGTCCTCGTCCACTTCCTCGACTTCGTCCTTGTCCCTCTTCCTCTTGGGCGATACTTCTTTGCTTGAACTACACACTTGGCTCTTGCTTTTTATCCAACCCTTGTAGATATTGAAACAAAGGTAGCCATCCATTTCAGCGTAGTGGATGTGGTCTATATCTAGTACATTCCACTGCCATGCACAATGAAACGTGTGCGGAGGTTTCTTTAGTTTACCGTACGAAGGATGAACCATGGCTCCCTGCCAGGGTCAGCATTAAAGGCTAATCACGGGAGGGCACCAACCCTTCTTTCTGGAGGTCGAAGGGGTTGCCTACAACGAGGCCTATCCGACCCAGGATTTCCTTATCGTTCCTAAAGTCTACAATAACGAATTTGACTCAGTCGCCCTTGAGGAACTTCTTAAATTCCTCGCACTCAAAGTTGGCATGGCATATGTGGTAGACCAAGCATAAGTCATGCACGCAAACCTAGATCACGGCGGGCTTCTTCTTCTTTGCCTCCTTTAGATTCTTCTCGCTTCCCAGGACTGTGGTGTACTCAACATCTAGCCTAGCGACCCACTCATCATTTGAGTTTTCGAACATGCGTTTGAAGCGAGCAAGGCATTCTTTCACCGTTGCAGAAGAACGAGTGTAGATGACGTCGAACTCATCGCTGGTGATGGTTCTAACCTTGTACTCACCGCCGATCATGGTGATTTGGGACGCCATGGATTTGGGAGGAGGGTTAGGATTAGTGGAACTACCGTAATGTGAAAGCACGGGACGACTAGGAGCGGTTTATCGATTGTAAAAATGCCGAGTGGGGGCGTGTGCGAACGGCAGGGTAGTGGCTTGCCTGGATAAATGGATTCATGCACAGTACTATGGGGCCCAATTAGATGACATGTCTACCCGACACCCAATTAAATGGCTTTCGATGTCATGTCAAGTGTCAGGAAAATTACAGGTGATACGAAGCTTTCCATTCTCCCATGATACGGGCTTCCGAGAGCCCTTGGATCTGAGATCGAACGGTTGCATGTCGTGATTCTAGACCTATGGGTGAATATCCTATCCTGGAGGGTTATTCTGCAAATTTTCAGCAACTTAGCATGCGACCGTTCGATCTTAGATCCAAGGGCTGCCAGCAGCCCGTATCATGGTCGCACCTACCACGACCGACGCCTCACTCACGCGGTCGCACCCTTGGAGATTTAACACGGTGCGTTAGGCTATCTGATGTTGGCATGTCATACATAGTCATCACTTAGTCACTCATACAACAAGGTTAGCTATAAGGTTGGCTATAAGAGTATTTTTTTTGTTTACTTATCTCTATCTCTTTCTTCGTAGTATTTATTGCATTTGCCAAGGAGTGACCTATTCCAATGAAATGGTGCTTAGATGAGGTGCTATGGGCATTAAATGGCTTAGCAACTCAAGTCCCCAATGCATAGGTGCTTAGTTTTTGTTGCTAAGTTTGCTTCATCTAGGTACACGCGCTTAGCACTGTTTCTTCCTGGGGTCACCAAACTAGTCTCTCTCTTCTTAATTAACTTGCCACATCAGACTTTATGCCTATGTGGCATGCTTTAGCACCTGTAGGATCAAGTACAATAGTGGGCTATAAGCCCACTTTACATGGCATTTTTGCATATGTGGGGGAAAGAGGCAAGGAAAAAGTGGAGGAGCGGGCTCTCAAGCAAGAGCTAGCCCCTACCTGGTGGAGCATCGGGAGAGGCACCTGTATGGAGGTGGTCAGGAATCGGGAGAATCACGCCGGTCGTAGCGCTACAGTTAAAATGATAATGGCAAGTTAAATCACTGGGCCCCACCTGTCCAGCAGTAACTCGCTGTCAAATCACACAACCCTATGTTTGAAGTAGCCTACTCCCTCATATTCTCACATCTCTGTCGAACCGACTAGGCGGAACTGCCCCGCCTACCGCGCGGGAAAAGCCCCGCCCTTGACTTTTAAATAGTACAGTATACTAATTTTGTATCCATGGATTGCGCCATGGAGCAAAGCCTCAAGAAAACGGCGGCATGCATTTACGGAGTACAGTATACAGCACGCCCGTCGCGTTCGCATCGCACCCCAGATGGTCGGCCGGTCTGGCACGCTGCTCTCCGAATGGAATGCGCATCATATTGCGTTTGCACACACATGTGGGACCGAAATTGAGAACCAACCATAGGCACACTCCCCGTCCCCGCAAGTCAGGTGAGTTAATAGAAGAGAGAGACGAGCGATAGTACTAGAGAACTGTTGTACAGACGTTGGTGCCTGGACGATCCCTGCATGACACGGAAGATCAATTCGTCCATGCATGTGACCAGACTCCAGCAGACACGCCTGGATTGGCTATCGTCTACATATCATGCAGGCTGTGTTGTACAGGGCTGTAGTTCTGGTGAGAAATCTAAAAAAAGGTTTCTTGTCATCTCGCAAAATTAGCTGTCATGTGCTTCGGATCACTACGAGGGTTAAACAGCGACAACTGAGTTCCTCCAAGGCGCCTATCATGGGGGCCACATGCATGAAGACTACTCGGCTACCATCTATGTCAAGCCGGCTATGTTAATTAGGGCATCTATCGATGGACCCCTTTTCTACGAGTTTATCTTTAATTTGAGCTTTGATCCTCATCTAGTTTGTCCGTCAGGATTCATGTTGTCTCCTTTGGGCAGTGAGGTTATGGTTTCTTGTCATGTTATAATCTGGTGCTTTAGATCAAAATGATGACAACCACGCCTTCGGGGCACGTGCAAGAAGACAATCATTGACAAGGTCAAGCCGACTCCGGTAGACAAAAGAAAACTAGTAGTACCCCCACTATATATAGGCAGGAGCCTCCGCGCTTGCTTGCTAGTGTTCCTCTCTTCACACTGTCTCGTCCTCTCCAGATCTAAACACGACAGCGGTGGACACACTCTCTCTCTCTGCTCACCGCTGGTCACAGATCCAGTCAGATCCTCTCCGCCGGGGAAGGTGAGAAGGTGCAACATTCACGTGGTCGTCCTCGGCGATGGCTCTTACCCACTGTCGGTGCGTCCCGATTAGCATGCCTTGCCATTTTCTCCCAAGCACCGCTGGCTAGGGAGGGCCTCCGACCCCTTCTTCCTCGCTACCGTAGTGTGGGCAGATTTGGCCTCCCGCCGCCCACCTAGCGACATCTCGGCAAACCTCAGGTATAACTTCCTTTGAAACCGGCCTTTCTCTACTTCCCGAGCTCCTGACGTCGCTGCATTTGTATCTTTTACTATTTCCCTGGCCCCCTCGTAGATACTCCCTCCGTTCCAAAATAGATGACCCAACTTTGTATTAACTTTGTACTAAAGTTAGTACAAAGTTGAGTCATCTATTTTGGAACGGGGGGAGTAGGATCGATAGGCTGTTTGAAAGCCACCTAAATTTTTACTGTTAAGAGGTAAAACTAGTTCATGCACTCAAATCTGGTACTACTTGGTTCAAACAAGGAAGAAAGGGGTGGGGTAGATTTGTTACCTGAATCTAGGACTTGGTCGAAAGAGGAAATAATGGGGGCGAAAAGTAGCAGAGACTAGCTATCCAATTGGTCTCTAGGTCTAATAGGGAAATAAAGGGAAACGCAGTACAAACTCAATATAAACCCGATCTATTGGTTGAAAAAGGAAAGAAAGTGGGGACTGGGGGACAAGTCAACAGAGTAAGTCCAGCACTGGATTTGCTAGCGTCACACAATATAAGGTGGCTATACCGAACAAAAATGGGACCAACCCAGATATCCTGTTATGATGTTTGTTGCCTCGAGCCACTCTTATGTAATGCCACTGGTAAAATGTAGCAGTCGCGCTGCTAAAAGTAAGGATGCATTAAACCAATGTTGCTAGTAAAATGAAGCAATGGCACCATTAAACTAATGTCGTATTTAACGGTTGTCATAGTTAATCCTAATGCCCACACTAATATCTAGCAATGCTGCTGCTTTAGAAATTGCTACTGTCCTTGTAGGATTGCCATTCAGATAAGGAACATGTTTCTTTTCATTTGATGTATGTTTCATCACTTGTTTCTCACCCTCATTTCCACCTTTTTTGTGCAAATAGAGACATACATTTCACGCTTGATCTTAGTTCAACTGGACAAATGATATAGTTGAACATTCCAGGAGCTTCACAACCAACCTTGATGTTGCTCAATTTTATTGCAACTAATGAAGAAGAAGCTCTGTGGGTTTCGTTTTCTGATGGAAATGGAACCGGGGCTGGAGCCCTTTCCTTAAAAAATGAAGAAGCTACTAGCTCATGAGACATTGCTTCATTTTAGGTGAACTGCAACAAATGGTCACATGAATTGAATCATCCATGTTGGTGACTGGTACTGGCATCCCTTCTACTATGGCGTTGACTACAGACATGGTTCCCATCACGAGGTATGTTCCTTTTTGGTCTGACCATTTGCCAAAGATCCTGCATGTTGAGTCTGCTCTTGTGCTACTTGTTTTGGCACTGCCATGATAAAGCAGTAATGTTATTATTTTGCACCTTAATCTAGTGGCACTATTAATTTGAGGCAATGTTTTGACCCCGCTAGTGGCACTAAATATTTTTATATATCGAAAGAGGGGGTTTCCTCCGATTTCATTAAATAAATCCAACCATAGAGAACCATTATCCGACAACATCTTAGTGTAAACGGGCAGTTATGCAACTACTACTAGAACGGACTGAGTACTAGCAGGAGACAAGTTTGCCACATGAGGTAGGCAGGTAGAGGGACACAGCACCAGCTCGACCAAGTTTGGATTACAACCCAAATGCTACCACAGAAACATCAGAGGGGAAGATAGGGACTGAAAGAGCCAGCTTCAGCATCCCAATCTAAGCACCCCCGACCTCCATCCTTGTGACACACGATACACCTCGTTTGCCACCTGCTCGACCCTAGTGCCACTGGTAAGATGAAGTAATAATACAGTTAAAATAGAGCGAGTGTCCTCTCTATCATTTCATTTCCAATATAGATAAAGAAGGTGCTTCTCTTTGTTAGTATATGTTTCATCAACTAGTCCCATTGTTAATGTTTAAGCGTTTCTGCAAACTGGGGTGCTTAATTTTAGTTGATCTGCACAAAAATAGAGATTGGAATGTCTCAAGGCCCCTCCTTGTACTACCGCTGTACACTGATGTTCATCACTGGCAGAAGGTGTATCGGGGAGACTTGGGTCGATTTCCAATATGAGGCGTACCTATGAGGCGTCGCAGGGCTCAACTCGCCCTCGCAGCATGGCATACTGTAGGATCTAGAAGTAGATGTGTCTAGAAGGGGGGGTTAGACACTTAATGCTAAAGTTGCAATTTTTAAGCTTTTTCGGTTTGAGTGGAGTTTAGGCATAATTTCAACACACACAATACATATCAAGCAAGCATGCAAAGAGTATATGAGCAGCGGAATGTAAAGCATGCAACTTGCAAGAATGTAAAGGGAAGGGTTTGGAGAATTCAAACGCAATTGGAGACACGGATGTTTTTCCCGTGGTTTGGATAGGTGGTTCTATCCTACATCCACGTTGATGGAGACTTCAACCCACGAAGGGTAACGGTTGCGCGAGTCCACACAGGGCTCCACCCAAGGGTAACGGTTGCGCGAGTCTACACAGGGCTCCACCCACGAAGGGTCCACGAAGAAGCAACCACCCACAAAGGGTCCACGAAGAAGCAACCTTGTCTATCCCACCATGGCCATCGCCCACACAGGACTTGCCTCACTAGCGGTAGATCTTCACGAAGTAGGCGATCTCCTTGCCCTTACAAACTCCTTGGTTCAACTCCACAATCTTGTCGGAGGCTCCCAAGTGACACCTAGCCAATCTAGGAGACACCACTCTCCAAGAAATAACAAATGGTGTGTAGGTAATGAACTCCTTGCTCTTGTGCTTCAAATGATAGTCTCCCCAACACTCGACTCTCTCTCATAGGATTTGGATTTGGTGGAAAGAAGATTTGAGTGGAAAGCAACTTGGGAAAGGCTAGAGATCAAGATTCATATGGTAGGAATGGAATATCTTGGTCTCAACACATGAGAAGGTGGTTCTCTCTTAGAACATATGAGTTGGAATGGTGTATGCGTTCTAATGGCTCTCTCCACGAATGAAGAGGAGGTGGAGGGGTATATATAGCCTCCACACAAAATCCAACCGTTACACACAGTTTTCCAATCTCGGTAGGACCGAATCAACAAACTCGGTCGGACCGAAAAGGTAAACCTAGTGACCGTTAGAGATTTCGGTGGGACCGACTGGATCAACTCGGTGGGACCAATGTGCTAGGGTTAGGGTAAATCCAAAACTCGGTTTGACTGATTACTCAAACTCGGTGGGACCGATTTGGGTAATAAGTGAAACTGAGATTTGGCCAAGCAAACTCGGCGGGACCGATTGCATATCTTGGTGGGACCGAGAATATTGCAATGGGTAACAGAGAGTTTGCAAGCCCATCTCGGTGAGACCGAGATCCCATCGGTGAGACCGAACTGATTAGGATTTGGCAGTGGCTTATGACAAGTGAAACTCGGTGGCGCCGGATAGGATGAATCGGTAGGACCGAGTTTGGCTTAGGGTTTAGGTCATATGTGGAAGTGGGAAAGTAGCTGAGGGTTTTGAGCATATCACTAAGCACATGAAGCAAGAGGCTCATTAAGCAACACCTCATCCCTCCTTGATAGTATTGGCTTTTCCTATGGACTCAATGTGATCTTGGATCACTAAAATGTAAAATGAAGAGTCTTGAGCTTTAAGCTTTAGCCAATCCTTTGTCCTTAGCATCTTGAAGGAGTTCCCACAACCTTTAGTCCATGCCACTCCATTGTTGAACTTATCTGAAACATGCTAGATAGAAATGTTAGTCCAACAAGAGATATGTTGTCATCAATTATCAAAACCACCTAGGGAGCACTTGTGCTTTCAATCTCCCCCTTTTGGTAATTGATGGCAACATACATCAAAGCTTTAGATAAAGATATAAAGAACAGCAAGTAAAGCTTTGGAAGGACATGTAACAAGCATAGGCTCCCCCTACATGTATGCACTCATGTAAATATGAAATATAGAGACATGTGAGAGCATAACCATGACAGAGTAGGCAATGTGTTACATGCATCTTGGCCATATGCATCAGAGCAAAAGATTATCAAGGAAAATACCTTCATGCTCATGAGTCCTTCTTGCAAACAGTATGTACATAAGCAAGAACTCCTCATACTCATGATTTTGATGCATATACTTACCTTGTGGTCTTGAGTTGGCTTAGGATGGAATGAACCTGCACAAACAAGGTTAGATAACACAGGTACGTCCACTAGCCAGAGCAAACAAAAGAAACCACAAGAATACCAAGACTGGGATGACATGTAGAGAGTGAGTACAAGGTACCACATTGAATTCAACATGTCCCCAAGAATAAAGATATGCAATGAATTTGACTGATTTCTTTCCCTTAGGTGTCTTGCTCCCCCTGAATCTTACATGGGATATTGGGAGAAGATAGGAAACAGAAAATCAGAGCTGAAAGATATGAATAGAACTTAATTCAACTGAGTTCATATGAACATGTCTTTCCCCCAAAAAGACATGTGGCATCTCTCCTCTTGAACATCAAGCATCTGGGATCCTTGAGTATTTCTCTCCCCCTTGAGGTCTCTCTCTCCCCCTTAATACTTTCTCTCTTGTAGGTTTGGTCCTTGAGACGATCTCTCTCTCCTACAAGCTTTGATGTGATCTCTCTCTCCCCCTTTCACATCAATTTCCAAGAAGGTTTTTCCTGGAATCCGTCAAATAGGTTTGGTCCTTGAGATTCAGCACAAAGCAGAGGATAAAATTGTGATGCTTGTAGAGGACAAGATTCATTGAGTGGAGCTGGATCAGAAGAAATGTAGAACAAGTGGCAAACTGTTTTTCTGATTGCAAAGTCGGTGGCACCGAGTGGCATATTTCGGTGGTACCGAAAAGATTCGGGACCGAAAATTGCGAGTCGGTGAAACCGAGTTTACACAGAGAAAAACACTTGTCACCTCAGCTCACTAGACAAGTAAGATCTCACAAAGATTTGCAATGAATTAGCTGAGAGATTTGCAAGGAATTTGATGCAGAAATATGCAGAACAAAGATCAAAAAGAAAAGAGTGAAAGTTTCTAGATGAAGTTTTTTTTTGAAAAAGAAGGAAACAAATATGCAAGGGACAAATGCAATAACTCAGAAAAGAACACAAAAGAACTTCATCTAGAATTGGGCGGTGACATAGTCACCTATGTTAGAGTATATTGACTTAGGAGTCAAGTGAGGACACTTGATCGTAGGTCATACTCATCGTTTCAAGCTCAAAATGGGGTTACCATTTTTCGTTTAAGCATCTTGATGTATTCTCACCTTGTTAAGTTGCTTTGACTCATGTCTTGGAGTAAAGCTTCTCTAAGATGGAATAACATACCTTGGGTGGTGGTGTGGTTCTTGCTCATGTAGTTGAACTTGTGTGGGTGCTCAAGGTTGATGTAGCTCATCAAGAGTTGGGAGCACCACTTGGAGTTTGAGTTCATCTACCTATATGGGTTAGTTCTTGCAAGGAAGAGCACTTGTGTATCCAAAAATGACAATCATGAAGCTTAACATAGAATTTGTCAAAGGATATGTTTGAATGGTTTTGTGCTTCCTTGTCTTCAACCACTATTGTGTAGAGTCTTGGTCTTGTAGAGATTTCTCAAGATGTGAGTGAGTCGCAATCTCATGGAATTAGATTCAACCAAGCACCTACATGGGTTAGACAACATGCAAGGTGCAAATATATCCAAGACATAAGATAGTTATCATAAGAGATATATCATGGATTAGTCATAAGCTCATGTCTTGCATGTATCCAATGGAGTTTCTACTCCAAGTTCGAAGCATCAATGATGTTCAATTCTCCTCTCAACCTGCAAAACACTTTCTCATCAAGTGGTTTAGTGAATATATCCGCTAATTGCTTATCGGTGCGAACATGCTTAAGATTGATGTCACCCTTAGCAACATGATCTCGAATGAAATGATGACGAACTTCAATATGCTTAGTTCGAGAATGTTGTACAGGATTATGACCAATTTTGATAGCACTTTCATTGTCACAAAGCAGTGGAACATGTTTCACATAAATCCCATAATCTTTAAGAGTTTGGGTCATCCAAAGTAATTGAGCACAACATGAACCAGCGGCAATGTATTCCGCTTCGGTGGTGGATAAGGATACCGAGTTTTGTTTCTTGGAAGACCAAGACACAAGAGATCTACCAAGAAATTGACAAGTACCCGAAGTGGACTTTCTATCAACCTTGTCTCCGGCATAATCCGAGTCGGAATAGCCAACAAGATCAAAAGAAGACCTCTTAGGATACCAAATGCCAAAATTTGGTGTATGGATTAAATATCTCACTATCCTTTTCACAGCCTTAAGATGACAATCTTTAGGAGCAGCTTGATATCGTGCACACATGCACACACTTAGCATAATATCGGGACGTGAAGCACATAGGTATAACAATGAACCAATCATAGAGCGATAAACCTTTTGATCAACTGCTTCACCATCTTTGGTTAAATCATTATGTCCACTAGTAGGCATGGGTGTAGACATACCTTTGCATTCTTGCATATTGAACTTCTTGAATAAGTCCTTGGTGTACTTTGTTTGAGAGACAAATGTACCTTCCTTAGTTTGCTTGATTTGCAACCCGAGAAAGAATTTGAGTTCACTCATCATAGACATCTCAAACTTCTCTGACATTAGCTTTCCAAACTTTTCACTAAAGAGAGGGTTAGTTGAACCAAATATGATATCATCAACATAAATTTGGCATACAAATAGTTATCCATTAACCCTTTTAGTAAAAAGAGTAGAATCAATTTTACCAATTTCAAAACCACTTGTAGTAAGGAACTTGGTCAAGCATTTATACCATGCTCTAGGAGCTTGTTTAAGACCATAAAGAGCTTTGTGAAGTTTGTAAACATGATTTGGTTTCTTAGGATTGATAAAGCCGGGAGGTTGTTTGACATAAACTTCCTCCTCTATTTCACCATTTAGAAAAGCACTTTTAATGTCCATTTGGTACAAGGTGATATTATGGTGATTAGCATAGGCAAGTAAGATGCGAATGGACTCAAGTCTAGCAACGGGAGCATACGTCTCACCATAGTCCATACCTTGACTTGTGTGTACCCTTGGGCGACGAGACGTGCTTTGTTGCGAACCACTTGTCCATCTTCATCTTGCTTGTTGCGAACACCCATTTGGTACCAATGATGTTGTGGTTGTTGTCGGGCTTCTCGACCAATGTCCAGACTTGGTTTCTCTCAAAATTATGTAGCTCTTCATGCATAGCGTTTATCCAATTCGGATCTTCCAATGCTTCTTCAACCTTCATAGGTTCAATGCTAGAGATGAATGAATAGTTTTCACAAAAGTTAGCTAAACGAGTTTTTGAGCGAGTGATTCTCCCGGTTTGTATATCATTGAGGATTTGCTCGACGGGGTGATCTTTGGCAATTCTTGCTCGAACTCGTGAGAGCTTTTGCTTGGGTCTTCGTTGAACATCTTCTTCATCTTGTTCTTCTTCTTGGCCTTCTTCATTGTTGACATCGTCGTTCTCTTGTCGTGGTGGAGAAGGAGGTTGTTGATGTTCATCTTGACGTACTTCCTCGTTTTCTTCATCTTGGTGTGTCCCACTTGTGGATGCTTCCGTGTCGATTCTTGGTTCACCTTGTCGTGAAGTAGAAGCTTCCACTTGGACGGATGAAGTACTCTCCTTCACCTCTGTTGGACGAATTTTGCCAATGGACAAGTCTTGAATTGCTTTTGAAGGGTCTTTGTCTCCTACATCAATTGGTAATTGCTCTACTTGCGAGCCATTAGATTCATCAAACTTCACATCTACCGTCTCTTCAACCTTTCGGGTGAAATTGTTGTAGACACAGTAAGTGTGAGAGTTTGAGCCATAACCAAGTAGAAAACCTTCATGAGATTTAGGAGCAAACTTTGAATGATGATGCTTATCAAGAATAGCACTTTGAGCCGAATACTCGAAAGTATCCAACTTGAGGCTTGTTACCGGTGAGGAGCTCGTATGCCATCTTGCCGAGTAGCTTGTGAAGATATAAGCGATTTGTTGTGTGACAAGCTGTCTCAACCGCTTCTGCCCAAAAGTGCTTTGGTGTCTTGTATTCATCAAGCATCGTTCTTGCCATTTCGATGAGTGTCCGGTTCTTCCTCTCAACAACTCCATTTTGTTGAGGTGTGTACGTAGCCGAGAACTCGTGTGAAATCCCTTCTTCGTCAAGAAAGGTGTCCACATTTGCATTCTTGAACTCCGTTCCGTTGTCACTCCGAACCTTCTTGATCTTCACATCAAACTAATTTTGGGCCTTCCTAGCGAAGTTTCTGAAGATCTTCTGGACCTGCGACTTGTCATTAAGAAAGAACACCCACGTAAATCTTGAAAAATCATCAACTATAACTAGACCAAAGGAATTTCCACCGAGACTCTTGTAGGCGTTGGGACCAAAAAGATCCATGTGAAGTAGCTCGAGTGGCCTCCTTGTGGTCATGATGTTCTTCACGGAATGTCTTCCTCCAACCTGTTTACCTGCTTGACAAGCACTACAAAGTCTATCCTTATCAAATATGACATCGTTGACTCCAAGGATATGATTTCCTTTAATAAGCTTGTCAAGGTTTCTCATGCCAACGTGACCTAGTCGTCTATGCCACAACCAACCTTTTGAGGATTTAGCAACAAAGCAAGTTTTAGGTTGTGCCTTTTTAGAGAAATCGACAATGTAAAGATCACCTCTACGCATACCCGTAAAGACCATTTTATGATTGTCTCGACGAAATACTTGGCAATCTACCTCAGTAAATAGGACATTCAAACCGAAATCAGCAAGTCTAGATACTGAAAGTAAGTTGTAGCCAAGAGATTCAACGAGCATGACATTTTGAATGGAACTATCATGTGAGATGGCCACCTTACCAAGGCCAACCACTTTACCCTTTGAATTATCACCAAAGGTGACATATTTTCGAGGGCCGTCATTTTCAGCAAGCTCGCGAAACATCTCTTCATCTCCGGTCATATGATTAGTACATCCACTATCAAGAACCCATTCCTTTCCTCCTGATTCATATCCCCGAAGATTTGCCATAAGACCAAAATGTCTCATTGCATCATTAAGATCGAAGTCACTATCATAATATTCATGTTCATCATGATCTTGTGACTCATCATTTCCTAGAGAGGGTAATTCATTAGATAAATGATCATCAAAGTGGTCACTTTTATGAATTCTTATAGCTTTGAATATGATATCATTAATGATTCCAACATCTCCTTTAGCATGCTTAAGATTGGTAAGTTCAAATAGACATTTACCAAAACTAGGATCACTAGAGTTCATATTACTCAAGGCAATAGATTTATGGAGAATTTCATCCAAAGTTTTCAAGGAATGATCGGGAAATCGTTCCTCAAGAAATTTCCATATAGTATAGGCACAATTTTGAGTAGGAAAACTAGCAATCAAATTTTTGGGCAATCCTCTAATGATGAGCTCAATAGTTCTAAGATTGCGAATCATGTCAATATCTTCATCTAGGGTAGGATGCAAAGGATCAATATGAGGTGCACAAGGGCTAGCAATATACTTGTTCAAATGATATTGATTGAAGATTACAAGCATCTCATTTTTCCACTCATGAAAATACTCTCCATCAAGAATAGGCACTCTATGTCTAAGACTCCCTAGAGTAGACACATCCATCTTCCTCCAATGGTGATTAAACCAAGGCAATGGAGACCAAGGCTCTGATACCACTTGTAGGATCTAGAAGTAGATGTGTCTAGAAGGGGGGGGGGGTTAGACACTTAATGCTAAAGTTGCAATTTTTAAGCTTTTTCGGTTTGAGTGGAGTTTAGGCACAATTTCAACACACACAATACATATCAAGCAAGCATGCAAAGAGTATATGAGCAGCGGAATGTAAAGCATGCAACTTGCAAGAATGTAAAGGGAAGGGTTTGGAGAATTCAAATGCAATTGGAGACACGGATGTTTTTCCCGTGGTTAGGATAGGTGGTGCTATCCTACATCCACGTTGATGGAGATTTCAACCCACGAAGGGTAACGGTTGCGCGAGTCCACACAGGGCTCCACCCAAGGGTAACGGTTGCGCGAGTCCACACAGGGCTCCACCCACGAAGGGTCCACGAAGAAGCAACCACCCACAAAGGGTCCACGAAGAAGCAACCTTGTCTATCCCACCATGGCCATCGCCCACACAGGACTTGCCTCACTAGCGGTAGATCTTCACGAAGTAGGCGATCTCCTTGCCCTTACAAACTCCTTGGTTCAACTCCACAATCTTGTCGGAGGCTCCCAAGTGACACCTAGCCAATCTAGGAGACACCACTCTCCAAGAAGTAACAAATGGTGTGTAGGTAATGAACTCCTTGCTCTTGTGCTTCAAATGATAGTCTCCCCAACACTCAACTCTCTCTCATAGGATTTGGATTTGGTGGAAAGAAGATTTGAGTGGAAAGCAACTTGGGAAGGCTAGAGATCAAGATTCATATGGTAGGAATGGAATATCTTGGTCTCAACACATGAGTAGGTGGTTCTCTCTCAGAACATATGAGTTGGAATGGTGTATGCGTTCTGATAGCTCTCTCACTGAATGAAGAGGAGGTGGAGGGGTATATATAGCCTCCACACAAAATCCAACCGTTACACACAGTTTTCCAATCTCGGTGGGACCGAATCAACAAACTCGGTCCGACCGAAAAGGTAAACCTAGTGACCGTTAGATATTTCGGTGGGACCGACTGGATCAACTCGGTGGGACCGATGTGCTAGGGTTAGGGTAAATCCAAAACTCGGTTTGACCGATTACTCAAACTCGGTGGGACCGATTTGGGTAATAAGTGAGACTGAGATTTGGCCAAGCAAACTCGGTGGAACCGATTGCATATCTCGGTGGGACCGAGAATATTGCAATGGGTAACAGAGAGTTTGCAAGCCCATCTCGGTGAGACCGAGATCCCATCGGTAGAATCGAATTGCTAGGGTTTGGCAGTGGCTAATGACAAGTGAAACTCGATGGCGCCGGATAGGAAGAATCGGTAGGACCGAGTTTGGCTTAGGGTTTAGGTCATATGTGGAAGTGGGAAAGTAGCTGAGGGTTTTGGAGCATATCACTAAGCACATGAAGCAAGAGGCTCATTAAGCAACACCTCATCCCTCCTTGATAGTATTGGCTTTTCCTAAAGACTCAATGTGATCTGGATCACTAAAATGTAAAATGATGAGTCTTGAGCTTGAAGCTTTAGCCAATCCTTTGTCCTTAGCATCTTGAAGGAGTTCCCACAACCTTTAGTCCATGCCACTCCATTGTTGAACTTATCTGAAACATGCTAGATAGAAATGTTAGTCCAACAAGAGATATGTTGTCATCAATTATCAAAACCACCTAGGGAGCACTTGTGCTTTCACATACTATGATACTATCGCAATATTTTCTTCTATTTATTAGTGTATGTTTCATCAACTAGTGTCACTATAATGTAATCACGCCTTTTCATTATCTGTGCAAACAGGGTTATTCAGCTGCATTTTGGTGGAACTGCACAAATGTACGGATGGAACCGGCATATATGCAGAGTGCGAGGTGCCAAGTAAAAATTACTGACACCAACCCTTCTCCATCTAAGAATTGGCATCCACAACCATCAGTGGGATGCGTGGCGCTCACTGTGGATGGATCTTTCTCGGCAACAAATCCTCTAACCAAATACTAGTAGCTTAGACTTTAAAAAATACTAGTAGCTTATATTGGCAGTTTTCTAGGGTGTACTCTTTTCTAAAAGAAGCACCAATCTATTTTTCTTTATTTGTACACAGTGTCAAAACTTTGACCCAAAGGTCCAGAGCTATTTTAGGGTGATTGGCGTAGTACTCGAAGACTGATTGTAAGCATGATTTTTATTAGCTGTCACACTGATTGTAAGCATGAGAAGATGGAAGATTAGGTTAGTGCGAAGCTTACCTTAAACCCTACCAACGCTATTGAAATGAGGCGACCATCGAGGGAACCATGGAGAACGGCGGGGAAGCGATGTCGCACCATCCGGCCTCCTCTTGCGGTGGGAGAACGAATACTCCTGTGGCTCCGGCTAGCTCTGCACCCTCTCAAATGGCACATCGTACTCGATCGATTCGTTATCCTATGGGTGCTCGACCTTCGACCTATACGCCCACCACCTCCACATGACTTTCACCTCGGGTGAATCTGTCTGCTCCATCGCCCAGAGGAGATACTCGATGAACTCGAAGGACTGCGGCGTGACTGCCGCCGAGGAGTACATCGCTGTCATCTCGCTCTTTCGCATACATTGCCACATGGCCCTCACCATCCTCGAAATCTCCCACTCATTGTCAAACCAAGTAAGGATCTCCTTCAACCTGGCTAACTTTCCTGGTCGCCGCCGGCGATCTGGCTGATTCGCTGTTGCATCTTCTCCATAGATGTCCTTCTTAGTGGTCCGGTGCTAGGTTTGGAAGATGGGAGGAGAGATGGTGGTCTTACAATAGAGAGGAGGCGAGAGGCGAGATGGTGGTTTTGGAATGGAGATGATGGAGAGGAGAGGGGTGGTTTTGAAATGGAGAAGAGGGAGAGGCAAGACGGTGGTTTTGGAATGGAGATGAGAGGTTTCCCTGCCTTTCGGTCGCTGACAGGTGGTCCTCGTGCTTGGTGGGACCCATGTGTCAGTGTCTCAATGGCAAGACGGGCTATGTCAGGGGATCCTCGTCCGAGGAGAGAGGAGGTGGTTTTGCAATGGAGAAGAGGAAGAGGCGAGACAGTGGTGTTGGAATGGAGATGATGGAGAGGAGAGGAGTGTTGGGGATCGTAGCAGAATTTTAAAATTTTCTACGCATCACCAAGATCAATCTATGGAGTAATCTAGCAATGAGGGAAGGAGAGAGCATCTACATACCCTTGTAGATCGCTAAGCAGAAGCGTTCAAGTGAACGGGGTTGATGGAGTCGTACTTGTCGTGATCCAAATCACTGATGATCCTAGTGCCGAACGGACGACACCTCCGCGTTCAACACACGTACAGCCCGGTGACGTCTCCTACGCCTTGATCCAGCAAGGGGAGAAGGAGAGGTTGGGTAAGACTCCATCCAGCAACAGCACGATGGCGTGGTGGTGGTGGAGGAGCACGGGACTCCAGCAGGGCTTCGCCAAGCACTACGAGAGACGAGGAGGAAGAGGGGTAGGGCTGCGCCAACAGGGGAAGGACTTCATGTGTTGGGATGACCCTTTGCCTCCACTATATATAGGGGAGAGGGAGGGCTGCACCCCCACCTAGGGTTTCCACCCTAGGGGTGGCGGCAGCCCCAATCCCCATCTGGGGTGGCGGCCAAGTGGGGGGAGAGGGAGGCGCACCAGGCATGGGCCTTAGGGCCCATCTGCCCTTAGGGTTTGCCCCCTCTTCTCTCTAGGCGCATGGGCCTTGGTGGGGAGGCGCCCCAGCACACCTAGGGGCTGGTCCCTTATCACACTTGGCCCATGTATGCCTCCGGGGCCCGTGGCCCCTCCCGGTGGACCCCCGGACCCCTCCGGTGGTCCCGGTACACTACCGGTGATGCCCGGAACACTTCCGGTGGCCAAAACCATACTTCCTATATATCAATCTTTACCTCCGGACCATTTCGGAACTCCTCGTGACGTCCGGGGTCTCATCCGGGACTCCGAACAACATTCGGTAACCGCGTACATACTTTCCCTATAACCCTAGCGTCATCGAACCTTAAGTGTGTAGACCCTACGGGCTCGGGAGTCATGCAGACATAGCCGAGACAACTCTCTGGTCAATAACCAACAACGGGATCTAGATACCCATGTTGGCTCCCACATGCTCCACGATGATCTCATCGGATGAACCACGATGTCGAGGATTCAATCAATCCCGTATACAATTCCCTTTGTCTAGCGGTACGATACTTGCCCGAGATTCGATCGTCGGTATCCCGATACCTTGTTCAGTCTTGTTACCGGCAAGTCTCTTTACTCGTTCCGTAACACATCATCCCGTGATCAACTCCTTGGCCACATTTTGCACATTATGATGATGTCCTACCGAGTGGGCCAAGAGATACCTCTCTGTTTACACGGAGTGACAAATCCCAGTCTCGATTCGTGCTAACCCAACAGACACTTTCGGAGATACCTGTAGTGTACCTTTATAGCCACCCAGTTACGTTGTGACATTTGGCACACCCAAAGCACTCCTACGGTATCCGGGAGTTGCACAATCTCATGGTCTAAGGAAATGATACTTGACATTAGAAAAGCTTTAGCAAACGAACTACACGATCTTGTGCTAGGCTTAGGATTGGGTCTTGTCCATCACATCATTCTCCTAATGATGTGATCCCGTTATCAACGACATCCAATGTCCATGGTCAGGAAAGCGTAACCATCTATTGATCAACGAGCTAGTCAACTAGAGGCTTACTAGGGACATGGTGTTGTCTATGTATCCACACATGTATCTGAGTTTCCTATCAATACAATTCTAGCATGGATAATAAACGGTTATCATGAACAATGAAATATAATAATAATAATAACTAATTTATTATTGCCTCTAGGGCATATTTCCAACAAGGAGGTGGTTTTGCATTGGAGAAGAGGGAGAGGAGCATGCGGTAGTGATATAGGTTTGGAGGAGAAGGCCGACGCGCTGTGACTGGATCAAAATCAAAATCAATTTACCCTTCAATTAAGAAAGCTACCCCACATTAACTAGTCTCCCTTTTATTTTGGGTCATAATTGACCATGATTTTCACAAATATATATGTTATACGTTAAAAATAATATAATTTGAAAGTACATTCAGATACGAACCAAACGATACAATTTTTGGTGACATGCATTCACATTTTGCTTGTCAAATACGGTACATGGTCAAACTTTGACCCAAAATATGCAAAACAAAAAAATACTTCCAAGACTAGTGCCGCTCCTCTCCTCTTAAACCACCGCCGCTCCTCTCTTGTTCCAATCTAAATCCAGCGCCGCTCCTCTCCTCTTCCATTTCAAAACCACCGCCCCTCCTCTCCTGTTCCAATCCAAAACCAGCGTCGCTCCTCTCCCATTCTAATCCAAAACCAGCGCTGCTCCTCTCCTCTTCCATTCAAAAACCACCGCCAGCGAGTGAAGGTGTTGTGGAGAAGTAGATCGATAGAGGAGTACAACCGATACGTGAGGATCGCAGACGGTGATGCTACCTCTTGAGCACTACGTTGGTTTTCCCTTGAAGAGGAAAGAGTGATGCAGTAGAGCAACGTAAGTATTTCCCTCACTTTTTGAGAACCAAGGTATCAATCCAGTAGGAGACCATGCACGAGTCCCTCGCACCTACACAAACAAATAAACTCGTCGCAACCAACACGGTAAAGGGGTTGTCAATCCCTTCACGGTCACCTACGAGAGTGAGATCTGATAGATATGATAAGATAATATTTTTGGTATTTTTATGATAAAGAGAAATAAAGATGCAAGTAAAATAAATGGCAAAGGAAATAACTAAGTATTGGAAGATTAATATGATGGAAAATAGACCCGGGGACCACAGGTTTCACTAGAGGCTTCTCTCGAGAGCATTAGTATTACGGTGGGTAAACAAATTACTGTTGAGCAATTGACATAATTGAGCATAGTTATGAGAATATCTAGGTATGATCATGTATATAGGCATCACGTCCAAGACAAGTAGACCGACTCCTGCCTGCATCTACTACTATTACTCCACACATCGACCGCTATCCAGCATGCATCTAGAGTATAGTTCAAGACAACAGAGTAACGCTTTAAGCAAGATGAGATGATGTAGAGGGATAAACTCATGCAATATGATATAAACCCCATCTTGTTATCCTCGATGGCAACAATACAATACGTGCCTTGCTGCCCCTACTGTCACTGGGAAAGGACACCGCAAGATTGAACCCAAAGCTAAGCACTTCTCCCATTGCAAGAAAGATCAATCTAGTAGGCCAAATCAAACTGATAATTCGAAGAGAGTTGCAAAGATAACTAACCATACATAAAAGAATTCAGAGAAGATTCAAATATTGTTCATAGATAAACTTGATCATAAACCCACAATTCATCGATCTCAACAAACACACCGCAAAAGAAGATTACATCGAATAGATCTCCACAAGAGAGGGGGGAACTTTGTATTGAGATCCAAAAAGAGAGAACAAGCCATCTAGCTAATAACTATGGACCCGTAGGTCTGAAGTAAACTACTCAAACTTCATTGGAGAGGCTATGGTGTTGATGTAGAAGCCCTCCGTGATTGATACCCCCTCCGGTGGAGCTCCAGAAAAGGCCCCAAGATGGGATCTTGTGGATACAGAAAGTTACGGGGGTGGAATTAGGGTTTTGTCTCCATATCTGGTAGTTTGGGGTCAGCCTAGAAGTGGCCAGCAGGCTTTTCGGCCTGCTTGTGGCCCGTTTAGGACCGGACCGGATGGTCCAGGACCGCTAGAAAATAAGGTCGGTCCGAGCTCTGTAAATCGGCCCGATAACACAACCGGTCCGGTCCTATTTTTAACCGGGCCGACCGAGTGGACTAAGAAGTGGCCCAAGCCCCAGGCACCCCAAAGTGAGTCCAACTCCTTTCGTTGCTAGGGCATGCCGCACCCCCGGTTGACCCAGTCTCCTCCCAGTCGCACGCCGCCACCGAAGGCAGAGACGCCACCTCCAAGTCCAAGGCGCCGACGCCTGCGCACGTCGCCCCATCCGGTCGTCCCTCTCCAATCTCCATTGCCACCTTGGCCTCTCCTACCACGCCATCTCCACCTTTCCCTTGTACGAGCTGGAGGAGCACGGCTACGCCGGTGACGCAGATCAAGCAGCAGGGACGCAACCCGCACGCCGTCGGTCTCGCCTCCCCTGGTTCCTTGTCGAGCGCCCCGAAGAGGGAGGAACTCAGGCAACCTCGTCCTCGATTATCTCATCCTCTATAGTCTGTCCTCTGTTTTAGGTATATGTTGCTATTTATTTGATGATTGATGTACACTCGTTTGTACCAATGTTGGGGATATCGCTTATCAGGAACTTATCGGTCGACCCATGATAAGGGGTAAATCGGCCAGTTTATCAGCATATCGGCCGATTTATCGCCATATCGGCTGATTTATCTTATCGGTCAGACAACAGTAAGCGATAAATCGGTCAATTTATCGGAATATCAGAAGATATCTTGAACAGTGGTTCGTACAGATGAAGTGATGAGGTACAGCTAGAGGTATAGGTTGCTGATTTATTGTTGATAGATCTACATTTGTACTAATGAAGTGATGAGGTAGAGCTAGAGATATAGGTTGCTGGTTTATTGTTGATAGATCTACATTTGTACTGATGAAGTGATGAGGTATAGGCTGAATGAGGTAGAGATAGAGGTTGTTGTTTTTCTAACAATGTAGATGTAGAAGTTGTACATTTGATGATCTAGTCATTGATATTGTGTACTGATTATGTTCTTTTTTTGTAGAGAATGGTGAAGGGGAAGGGGAATGAGAAGGGAAATGCACTTGGGAAGGAGAAGGAGAAGGGCAAGACGAAGGCAAAGGAGAAGAGCTTAAGTTACTTAATTAGGTAAGAATGCCGCTGCCTCCGCCGGTTCGGAAGAAGGGCAAGCCGCCGAGGCAGCTTAAGAAGACGAAAGACTATACCAATGCTCCAATGGCAGATTTGCTTTGTAGGGTAAAAACACCCTCTGCGGCCTTCGCGTCTCCCTGACCGCACCAGCGCTGACGTGCGTGCTGCGGAAGCTGCTGCCTCCGGTTCCGCAACCAACTCCGAGATGTCTCATGCATCTACTATAGTATGCTTGTTTTGTTTGATGATGGATGAAGCCATATTCCCATATAGTCATATAGGTACTTTTTTTCTTATTTCCGTGCTCATGTGGTGTTAGGTGTCAGAGGAGGAAGAGGAGGAGGACGATGAGGACAAGGACAAGGGCATTCAGGAGGAGGACAAGGACGATGAGGAATACGATGAATTTGTCGTCCCGCCTGGAGGTGATGATATGTCGGATTCTGATGAGGATACGTCGGAAGGGTACAAGGAATCAGATGTTGAGCTAGAAGCCGAAGGAGGTGATGATATGTTGGATTTCGATGAGGATACGTCGGAAGGGTACAAGGAATCAGCTGCTGAACTAGAAGCCGAAGGAGGTGATGATATGTCTGAAGAAGAAATCGTGCATGTTATTTCCAGTGGCGAGGAGGCAAAAGAAAAGAACAAGAAAAAGACCAAGAGGCCAAGAGCCAATGCTCCTATTAGGATGTCGTCAAAAGTTTGGGTCCATTTTCATAAGGACAAGAGGCCATCAAAGGAGGAACCTGGAAAGCTTGTGTTGAAGGCATGCTGCAATTGTTGCGAGGCTGAATATGCATATCTCCAAGGTGGTAGCACCTCAACTCTTAGAAGCAGTGGTGGAGCTATGGCTGGGCAAAACCAAGCCATGGCCTGCCCAGCCAAATAAAAATTCAGTGTAGATTGATGTTGAATTTGGGCCATGAGAGCAAAATTACAGACACATTTTTAAAGCTAATTCATTTTGGCCCGCCCAGTGAAGCGTGTTTGGCTCTGCCACTGCTTAGAAGGCATCACAAAGTGTGTAAGAATTACAGGAACAAGAAAGCTAAGGGAATCCATGCAATGATGATATGTTGGAACTTGCAATTGTTATGAACTATGAAATATCATCGCAAGTTTGTAATCATGTTATTCAATGATGATATGAACTCATGTTTGAAGTGTGGATGTGAAACATGCTATTTGTTGCTGTTAAAATTCAGTGTTTTGATGTCCAAAATTCAGCAGCCTCCCGACAGTGGCAAAAATGCTCAATCAAGTTGCCTGCTTGTTCTGCTACAAATAAATCAATCCAGCTTCTTCTTTAGCTAGCTTGCATGCACTGCTTCAGATGAATCGATCCAGCAGCCTGCCTAAAATGAATCGATCCAGCTGCCTGCCGGCTTGCACGTGCACAAATAAATCGATCCAGGTGACTGCTAGTGTGCTAGCTTGCGTGTACTGCTTGAAAATGAATCGATCTAGCTGCCTGCTAGTGTGCTAGCATCACGTACTACTTCAAATGAACAGATCCAGCTCCCGGTCCTCTCGGGCCTCACCGAGCTGAGGTGTTGTCGATCCGGTCTCGAGAAAGTGGACCGCTCGGCAGATCGGTCCGGTCCAGTCCGGACCGCCCGCGAACGGTCCAAAGCACGGCTCAGTCAAAGACCGGACCGGCTCGGACCACGTCCAGCCTGAGTTTGGGGGTACGTAGGTATATATAGGAGGAAGGAGTACGTCAGTGGAGCAACATGGGCCCCACAGGGGTGGAGGGCGCGCATGGGGGGGTAGGCGCGCCCCCCTACCTCGTGCCTTCCTGGTTGATTGCTTGACGTAGGGTCCAAGTCCTCTGGATCATTTTCATTCCAAAAATCACGTTCCCGAAGGTTTCATTCCGTTTGGACTCCGTTTGATATTCTTTTTCTGCGGAACCCTAAAATAGGCAAAAACAGCAATTCTGGGCTGGGCCTCCGGTTAATAGGTTAGTCCCAAAATAATATAAAAGTGTATAATAAATCCCAATAATGTGCAAAACAGGATATAATATAGCATGGAACAATCAAAAAATATAGATACGTTGGAGACGTATCAAGCATCCCCAAGCTTAATTCCTGCTCGTCCTCGAGTAGGTAAATGATAAAAACAGAATTTTTGATGTGGAATGCTACTTGGCATAATGTCAATGTAATTCTCTTAATTGTGGTATGAATATTCAGATCCGAAAGATTCAAGACAAAAGTTTAATATTGACATAGAAATAATAATACTTCAAGCATACTAACTAAGCAGTTATGTCTCTTCAAAATAACATGGCCAAAGAAAGTTATCCCTACAAAATCATATAGTCTGGCTATGCTCCATCGTCACCACACAAAGTATTTAAATCATGCACAACCCCGATGACAAGCCAAGCAATTGTTTCATACTTTTAGTGTTCTCAAACTTTTTCAATCTTCATGCAATACATGAGCGTGAGCCATGGACATAGACACTGTAGATGGAATAGAATGGTGGTTGTGGAGAAGACAAAAAGGGAGAAGATAGTCTCACATCAACTAGGCATATCAATGGGCTATGGAGATGCCCATTAATAGATATCAATGTGAGTGAGTAGGGATTGCCATGCAACGGATGCACTAGAGCTATAAGTATATGAAAGCTCAACAAAAAGAACTAAGTGGGTGTGCATCCAACTCGCTTGCTCACGAAGACCTGGGGCATTTTAAGGAAGCCCGTCATTGGAATATACAAGCCAAGTTCTATAATGAAAAATTCCCACTAGTATATGAAAGTGATAACATAGGGGACTCTATGAAGATCTTGGTGCTACTTTGAAGCACAAGTGTGGTAAAAGGATAGTAGCATTGTCCCTTCTCTCTTTTTCTCTCATTTTTTTGGGCCTTTTCTCTTTCTTTCTTTTTATGGCCTTTTAGTCCGGAGTCTCATCCCGACTTGTGGGGGAATCATAGTCTCCACCATCCTTTCCTCACTTGGGACAATGCTCTAAAAATGATGATCATCACACTTTTTATTTACTTGCAACTCAATACATAGAACAAAATATGACTCTATGTGAGTGCCTCCGGTGGTGTACCGGGATATGCAATGAATCAAGTGTGACATGTATGAAAGAATTGTGAACGGTGGCTTTGCCACGAATACAATGTCAACTACATGATCACGCAAAGCAATATGACAATGATGGAGCGTGTCATAGTAAACGGAATGGTGGTAAGTTGCATGGCAATATATCTTGGAACGGCTATGGAAATTCCATGATAGGTAGGTATGGTGGCTGTTTTGTGGAAGGTATACGGTGGGTGTATGATACCGGCGAAAGGTGCGCGGTATTATAGAGGCTAGCAATGGTGGAAGGGTGAGAGTGCGTATGATCCATGGACTCAACATTAGTCATAAAGAACTCATATACTTATTGCAAAAATCTACAAGTTATCAAAGCAAAGTACTACGCGCATGCTCCTAGGGGGATAGATTGGTAGGAAAAGACCATCGCTCGTCCCCGACCGCCACTCATAAGGAAGATAATCTATAAATAAGTCATGCTCCAACTTCATCACATAATGGTTCACCATACATGCATGCTATGGGAATCACAAACTTTAACACAAGTATTTCTCAAATTCACAACTACTCAGCTAGCATGACTCTAATATCACCATCTCCATATCTCAAAACAATTATCAAGTATCAAACTCCTCATAGTATTCAACACACTCATAAGAAAATTTTATTATTAATCTTGAATGCCTAACATAATTAAAGCAATTTACCATGCTGTTTTGTAGGACTCTCAAAATAATCTAAGTGAAGCAAGAGAGAACAAAAGTTTCTATAAAACAAATCCACCAACGTGGTCTAAAAGATATAAGTGAAGCCCTAGAGCAAAAACTATATAACTCAAAAGATATAAGTGAAGCACATAGAGTATTCTAACAATTTCCGAATCATGAGTGTCTCTCTCAAAAAGGTGTGTGCAGCAAGGATGCTTGTGGTAAACTAACAAACAAAGACTCAAATAATACAAGACGCTCCAAGGAAAACACATATCATGTGGTAAATAAAAATATAGCTCCAAGTAAAGTTACCGATAGAAGTAGACGAAAGAGGGGATGCCTTCCGGGGCATCCCCAAGCTTTGGCTTTTCGGTGTCCTTAGATTATCTTGGGGGTTCCATGGGCATCCCCAAGCTTAGGCTCTTGCCACTCCTTGTTCCATAATCCATTAAATCTTTACCCAAAACTTGAAAACTTCACAACACAAAACTTAAAGTAGAAAATCTCGTGAGCTCCGTTAGCGAAAGAAAATAAAACACCACATAAAGGTACTGTAATGAACTCATTATTTATTTATATTGGTGTTAAACCTACTGTATTCCAACTTCTCTATGGTTTATGAACTATTTTACTAGCCATAGATTCATCAAAATAAGCAAACAACACACGAAAAAACAGAATCTGTCAAAAACAGAACAGTCTGTAGTAATATGTAGCTAACGCAAGATCTGGAACCCCAAAAATTCTAAAATAAATTGCTGGAGGTGACTAGTTTATCTATTAATCATCTTCAAAAATAATTAACTAAATAGCATTTTCCAAATAAAAATGGAAGCAGTTCTCGTGAGCGCTAAAGTTTCTGTTTTTTACAGCAATATTAAAAAGACTTTCCCCAAGTCTTCCCAACGGTTCTACTTGGCACAAACACTAATTAAACACACAAAAACACAACCAATACAGAGGCTAGATAAATTATTTATTAATAAACAGGAGCAAAAAGCAAGGAATAAAAATAAAATTGGGTTGCCTCCCAACAAGCGCTATCGTTTAACGCCCCTAGCTAGGCATGAAAGCAAGGATAGATCTAGGTATCTTTAGTTGGTAATTATTTAATGAGAAATCTATCACCTTTAGGAGTTTCTTTCCTTTTATAAATAATCAAAATTCTAGGCACAAAATCGAAAAAATCATTAGTAGCAAATGGTTCCTTAATGATAGTAAAAAGATTAGGGTGAATACTTATAGATTTGAGATCCGCAGTTTCTTTGCTAGAGGATTCACCCTTATTTTTAGGAACATACATAAGCTTGGCAATTTTAGTTGGAGGACTTGGGGTGTTCTTTAAGGAAGAAAAATCGGTTCCCAAGTTGGTAATGATACCCTCAAGTTTATCGATTCTAGTGGAATCATGATTTATTCTTTCATTAACTATGGGTTCCTTCTCCTTAATATTTTTCAAAGTGACTCCTACTTTAGATCCATATTGAGTAATTTGGTTTTGGATATTTTTATCAAAATTTTCAATTAACTCTATGGTAGCAACTTTATTTTCAATAATTTCAAGTTTTTGCATTACATGCTCCAAAGTTAACATAGTTCCATTAACCAAAAGAGGAGGTGAGCCAAACAAATCTATCATAGCATTATAGGAATCAAAAGTGTGGCTACCCAAGAAGTTCCCTCCGGTAATGGTATCAAGGATGTATCTGTGCCAAGGAATAGCACCTATGTAAAAATTGCGAAGAAGAATAGAAGTAGATTGCTTCCTAGTAGATCTATTTTGAGCATTGCAAATTCTATACCAAGCATCTTTTAGGTTTTCTCCTTCCCTTTGCTTAAAATTAAGAACTTAATTTTCGGGAGACAACGAAGAAGATAGGGGACTAGCCATAATGACAACAAGCAATCCGACACACAAGCAAACAAGAAACGAGCAAAAAGAGGCGAATAGAGAAAGATAGGGAGGACGGAGAGAGAGAGGGCGAATAAAACGACAAGGGTGAAGTGGGGGGAGGAAAATAAGAGGCAAATGGCAAATAATGTAATGAGGGAGATAAGGGTTTGTGATGGGTACTTGGTATGTTGACTTTTGCATAGACTCCCCGGCAACGGCGCCAGAAATCCTTCTTGCTACCTCTTGAGCACTGCGTTGGTTTTCCCTTAAATAGGAAAGGGTGATGCAGTAGAGCAGCGTAAGTATTTCCCTCGGTTTTTGAGAACCAAGGTATCAATCCAGTAGGAGGCCACGCACGAATCCCTTGCACCTACACAAACAAATAAACTCCTCGCAACCAACGCGATAAAGGGGTTGTCAATCCCTTCACGGTCACCTACGAGAGTGAGATCTGGTAGATATGATAAGATAATATTTTTGGTATTTTTATGATAAAGAGAAATAAAGATGCAAGTAAAATAAATGGCAAAGGAAATAACTAAGTATTGGAAGATTAATATGATGGAAAATAGCCCCGGGGGCCATAGGTTTCACTAGAGGCTTGTCTCGAGAGCATAAGTATTATGGTGGGTGAACAAATTACTGTTGAGCAATTGATCGAATTGAGCATAGTTATGAGAATATCTAGGTATGATCATGTATATAGGCATCACGTCCAAGACAAGTAGACCGACTCCTGCCTGCATCTACTACTATTACTCCACACATCGACCGCTATCCAGCATGCATCTAGAGTATAGTTCAAGAGAACAGAGTAACGCTTTAAGCAAGATGACATGATGTAGCGGGATAAACTCATGCAATATGATATAAACCCCATCTTGTTATCCTCGATGGCAACAATACAATACGTGCCTTGCTGCCCCTACTGTCACTGGGAAAGGACACCGCAAGATTAAACCCAAAGCTAAGCACTTCTCTCATTGCAAGAAAGATCAATCTAGTAGGCCAAACCAAACTGATAATTCGAAGAGACTTGCAAAGATAACTAATCATACATAAAATAATTCAAAGAAGATTCAAATATTGTTCATAGATAAACTTGATCATAAACCCACAATTCATCGATCTCAACAAACACACCGCAAAAGAAGATTACATCGAATAGATCTCCACAAGAGAGGGGGATAACTTTGTATTGAGATCCAAAAAGAGAGAAGAAGTCATCTAGCTAATAACTATGGACCCGTAGGTCTGAAGTAAACTACTCACACTTCATCGAAGAGGCTATGGTGTTGATGTAGAAGCCCTCCGTGATCGATACCCCCTCCGGCGGAGCTCCGGAAAAGGCCCCAAGATGGGATCTCATGGATACAGAAAGTTACGGCAATGGAATTAGGGTTTTGGCTCCGTATCTGGTAGTTTGGGGGTACGTAGGTATATATAGGAGGAAGGAGTACGTCGGTGGAGCAACATGGGCCCACGAGGGTGGAGGGCGCGCCTGGGGGGTAGGCGCGGCCCCCTACCTCGTACCTTCCCGGTTGATTGCCTGACATAGGGTCCAAGTCCTCTGGATCATGTTCGTTCCAAAAATCACGTTCCGGAAGGTTTCATTCCGTTTGGACTCCGTTTGATATTCTTTTTCTGCGAAACCCTAAAATAGGCAAAAAAACAGCAATTCTAGGCCGGGCCTCCGGTTAATAGGTTAGTCCCAAACATAATATAAAATTGTATAATAAAGCCCAATAATGTCCAAAACAGGATATAATATAGCATGGAACAATCAAAAATTATAGATACATTGGAGACATATCAGGCGACCCTGCGAAGCTAGCTAGGATGTTGGACATACAGTCTTAGTTTGACAACAAGGACCAACTAGCGGCGACGGGGACATCCATGGCCAAATATCTGCAACAGAGCGAAAAGGCGGCGATACTCCCGAAGGGAGTCGCGCGGGAGTACATAGAGCTGCTCCTTTGGGCCATGGAGCAAACAGATTCACCGAATCCGATCGTGAGGGAGCGATGGTGGGAGTATCGATCCCAGATGGAGCATCCACCAGAGATTGAAGGATCGAGCATCTACAGGGTGCCGTTTGTGAGGGTGTCGTGCCAGAGCGAGCCGGTGGAGTCTTCGTCGACCGAACCCAGCTACAAGAGGAGAAAAGCAGTTGGCCCGACGATGCTTTCCCGCCATCCTCTCCCTCGCCGTTCACATCATCTCACGGGGCGGCTGTCTGCCGCTGAGGAATATGAGGGGACTGCCCCCCATCCCAATAGTCGGGCAGGTTATGAATTGTCAGGAGGACCTTAGGGTTGTCAGTATTTGCGGGTTGTGAATTGTGTTTTGTGTTGTGTATTTTGAGAGTACTTTCAGATATGAATGTCTTTTGAATTTCATATTTGCACTATTGAGCATATGAAGTATTTTATGAATTCTAGAGATCTATTTTTAGCACTTAAAAAAATGTAGTTTCATAGGAGTATAAAAGTGCAGACTATGTGATTCTCAAAGAAGAAACTGCAAGTTTCAGTTTCAGATAAGAAACTGCAAGTTCAGTTTCAGATAAGAAACTGCAACTTTCAGAGGCAAAGCATTTATATTAACACGGCCTTTTCAAACAGGGTTAACATCATGTTGGAAGTTTTATTCATGGTCGAAAATGGAACTACCAGCCAGTTAACATCATGTTGATCAACATTCATGCATAGCACATCTTCATATGATGCACAGTCAAAAAGATATGCTATTTTCAAAATGCCCACACAATGTCGAGTGTGCGAAAAATAGAGAAAACGAGGGATGAAGTTTTGGCAAGTGTTGGACATGGTGTGCGTAGATGACAATGGGGGCCCACATGTCAATAATGGCAGAGGCAAAAAATTGGAGAAATTTTCCCTGCATCAGCTGGAATCGAACCCAGGCGGAACAACTGTCGGGTAGTGTCACTTGGCCACTGGGCTAGTTCAGTACTTTCATTACAAATAAGGCACTGCCTTGGGTGGTCCGATCACCTCCTGCGCCTTTGTGCACTCGCCGCGGCGCCGCTGTCTGCCGTTGTGAACATGCTGAACAAACGAGAGAAATCTAGAGAGGATTGTACGTGGAAAGGCGGACAGTCAAGACCCACCATGTCTATGGTCGTACGCAAGCAAGTGCCTCATTGAAAAAAAACTTCCTCCTAATGCTATACTGACATTGGGGCCCATGGGTTTGTCAACATAGTTACTTTTTTTAGGTGCTTCAACGTAGGAGATAAATTCACAATGAAGCTGTGGAGCTGGCGGGTAGTATCATTTATCATCACTGGGGCAGCAAGTATCCGCTGGGTTTTGGACTGCCCCGTCTAGGCTTTCTTTTTTAACATGCGTAGCCCACAACATGCCGGTTTGTATTTTTTTGAGGACCGTCATGTATCGACCGGCCTATGGACCTTTCATCCGAGGTTTTATTTTTCCTGAAACATCGGCAGCCCAATTTATGTATTTTTTAAAAGAAAACGCAGAGGTCTGTTCTATTTTTCTATATAAGAATAGGAACGTGTGGTCCAACTTTTGTTTCCCTTCTAACTATATTATATATTTAAATTATTTTATATATTATTATATATTATTTTTATTGTCATCATATATATAACAGATACTTACATATCAAAGAAAATAATATCCCACATCTTATTAACTTAGAAAAATAATTTTTTAACAATAAAATACTGGATTTTTTGGCAACGAAAATCCTGGTGATTGTGTACAAAAGCTTGGTAAGATTTAAAGACCAATGTAATAATAAATCACTTACTATTTAAATATATTTATAACAAAATGCTCAGCCCCTGTTTATTTATTGATAACATTTTTGCGCTCAACCCAACATTATAATTAGAATCAGCCCAGCAAAGTCGTGTATTTCGAGAAAGGGCAAATGACCTGTAATTTTTTATGAGAAAAATAAATGGGCTACATGGACGCTACATTATTTGTTCACCCAGCCCAGCAAATGGACTGTAATTCTAAAAAAAGATCAAATTGACTGTGAATTCTGAAGAAAAAAATGGGTTGAATATGTGCCACATTTTTGGAGGCTGAAATGTGGGCCAATAGGTCGAAGCCAACGCAAGTCGTTGTCAACTTAATCAACAAATGATTCTGACATCGTTAGCCGTTGGATTTACATCCAACGACCGGCATCCATCTTCAATCTCTCGTCTTCTTCCTCCAGCATTGCCGGGACCACCTACTCCCGCCTCATGCTGCTAGCAGCTCTATTTAGCATGCTTCGTTGTGAAGCGCTACCCCATGTTGGCCAGGCCATCCCTCCATCCCTCCACACCTCATGTTCTTCTCCACTGACTGCCGAACCACACCGCACCAGAATCAGTTAACCCTTGTACACCTCTCCGTCTGTGACTCTACTCCCGCGGCTTCCCATCTCCGGCTCGTTGCTGTCCGGGGCCTCGCCGTCGTCTACCACCTTGGATGCGCTCGGCGCGGAATAGTCAACATGGTCAACGAACGACATCCATCGGAAGTAGACTGTGCGTGGAGAGGCTGACAGCTGGGTCCACGGCCGCACGCAAGGAAATGCCTCCTTATTACGCGCAAAATAATGATTCCTCCACCTAATAGCTGGGACCCACCGGAAGGGCCTCTGTATTTCGCAAAAAAAATGTTCCCCCCGCTGACAGGTCGGAGCCACCAGCTATATTTTCGCACGCAAGGAACTGCCTACTTATTACGCACACAAGAATGAATACCCCCTGCTAGCTGGGACCCACCATAGTGGGAGGCTGACTTGTGGGCCTACTAAATTGACGGGGACGGAGGGCTTTGTCAACTTAGTCAATATGAACGATTCTAGCTCCAGTGACCGTACGATGTCCATCCAACGGTGGTAGTGCTTCTTCAACCTCTGGTCTTGTTGCTCCAGCCGCCCAAACCAGCGCCGGTCATGCCGCATGCTCCTGCTTCCCGTGGCCGGCTGTGATGCCGCGGAGGCCTCACTTCCCCCTACTACTCCCACCGCTGGCCAGGCCCTACGGCGACGACAGCCCCACACCGCAGCCAAACCAGTGAACACTCGTACTCCTCTCCGCGTGGGCATCCACTGCCGCGTCTTTGCCGGCTCCGCGTCGTCCCCTTCCTAGGCCTCGCCGTCGTCCACCGCCCTGGTGCTCTCGCCGCGGCGTAGTCAACATGTTCAAGGAACGACTTCCATTGAAAGAGTACTATACGTGGAGAGGCTGACAGCTGGGTCCATGGCCGTAGCAAGGAAGTGTCTCGTTATTTCGCAGAAAATAATGATTCCTCCACTTGATAGCAGGGACCCACCGGACGGGCCATCGTATTTCATGAAAAAAAATGTTTCCCCCTGACTGCTGGGACCCACCAGGTACATCTTCGCATGCAATGAAGTGCGTCCATATTACGGGCAAAAAAATGATTCGCACCCCTGACTGTTGGGACCCACCATCTACATCTTCACACGCAAGGAAGTGTCTGACAGTCGGGACCCACCCGGTCGAAGCATACTAGCGTTGTCATTCTGGTCGCGAACGTGTACGTACATACTGGTCGATGTAGAGGCGCGCACATGTGGTAGTAGATGCGCGCACGTGTAGTAGTAGAGGCGTGCATGTGTGGTAGTAGAGGCGCGCACGTAGCATGTACACGTACGTACAGCGGCCAAGGTGCAAGACAGTAAATACGGCCACGTACGTACATACGGGCGGGGTCTCGAACGCCTACTCGCACATACGTATGGACAGGGCTCGTGTACATGGTTGTGGCTGGGTCGGAACGGAGAAACTGCATCGTCTCGTGTTCATTGGGAGGCAACGGAATGCGTTGTGTTCATCGGGAGGCAACGGAACGCGTGTTGTTCATCAGGAGCCAACCGGCTTGGACGGAACAGCCGATGGAAACGAGGCCTGGCGTACCGCAGAACGGAGGAAATGGCCTTGTGTTCGACCGGCCACGGTGGAAACGGGATCCTGTTCATCGGGAGGGGGCTGGCGTACCACAAAACGGAGGAAACGGACCTCCTACGATCGAAACGGGGTCCTGTTGATTGGTAGGGGTGTGGCGTACCGCAAAACGGAGGAAACAGACTTGTGTTGGAGCACTACGATCAAAACGGGGGTCCTGTTCATCGGGAGGGGTGTGCCGTACCGCAAACGGGACACCACGAAATATTGTTCATCTCCACCGTCGACCTCCTCCAGCCTCCACGGGCTACTGTTCATCCACTGTCGACCTACTTCAGCCTCCACCTACGACTGTTCATCCACGGGCTCCTGTTCATCCAGCCTCCATCGGCTACTTGCTACCTCTTGAGCACTGCGTTGCTTTTCCCTTGAAGAAGAAAGGATGATGCAGCAAAGTAGCGTAAGTATTTCCCTCAGTTTTTGAGAACCAAGGTATCAATCCAGTAGGAGGCCACACGCAAGTCCCTCATACCTACACAAACAAATAAGAACCTCGCAACCAACGCGATAAAGGGGTTGTCAATCCCTTCACGGTCACTTACGAGAGTGAGATATGATAATGATAAGATAAATATTTTTGGTATTTTTATGATATAGATTGAAAGTAAAAATTGCAAAGTAAAATAGATTGGAAACTTATATGATGGAGAATAGACCCAGAGGCCATAGGTTTCACTAGTGGCTTCTCTCAAGATAGCATAAGTATTACGGTGGGTGAACGAATTACTGTCGAGCAATTGATAGAATTGAGCATAGTTATGAGAATATCTAGGCATGATCATGAATATAGGCATCATGTCCGTGACAAGTAGACCGACTCCTGCCTGCATCTACTACTATTACTCCACACATCGACCGCTATCTAGCATGCATCTAGAGTATTAAGTTCATAAGAACAGAGTAACGCATTAGGTAAGATGACATGATGTAGAGGGATAAACTCAAGCAATATGATATAAACCCCATCTTTTTATTCTTGATGGCAACAATACAATACGTGTCGTTTCCCTTTCTGTCACTGGGATCGAGCACCGCAAGATTGAACCCAAAGCTAAGCACTTCTCCCATTGCAAGAAAGATCAATCCAGTAGGCCAAACCAAACTAATAATTCGAAGAGACTTGCAAAGATAACCAATCATGCATAAAAGAATTCAGAGAAGATTCAAATATTGTTCATAGATAGACTTGATCATAAACCCACAATTCATCGGATCTCGACAAACACACCGCAAAAAGAGTTACATCAAATAGATCTCCAAGAAGATCGAGGATAACATCGTATTGAGATCCAAAGAGAGAGAAGAAGCCATCTAGCTACTAGCTATGGAACCAAAGGTCTGAAGTAAACTACTCACACATCACCGGAGAGGCCATGGAGTTGATGTAGAGGCCCTCCGTGATCGATGCCCCCTCTGATGGAGCTCCGGAAAAGACCCCAAGATGGGATCTCTTGGGTACAGAAGGTTGCAGCGATGGAAATAGGGTTTCGTGGTGCTCCTTGATGTTTTCGGCGTATATGAATATATATATATATATAGGAGGAAGAAGTAGGTCGGTGGAGCAACGAGGGGCCCACGAGGGTGGAGGGCACGCCCAGGGGGGTAGGCGCGCCCCCCTGCCTTGTGGCCTCCTCGATTGTTTCTTGACGTCCAATCCAAGTCCCCTGGATCACGTTTGTTCCAAAAATAACTCTCCCGAAGGTTTCATTCCGTTTGGATTCCGTTTGATATTCCTTTTCTGCGAAACACTGAAATAGGCAAAAAAAATAGCAATTTGCACTAGGCCTTGGGTTAATAGGTTAGTCCCAAAAATAATATAAAAGTGAAAAATAAAGCCCATTAACATCCAAAACAGAATATATAATAGCATGGAACAATCAAAAATTATAGATACGTTGGAGACGTATCAGCATCCCCAAGCTTAATTCCCGCTCGTCCTCGAGTAGGTAAATGATAAAAATAGAATTTTTGATGTGGAATGCTTTCTAGCAAACTCTCAATGTAAATCTCTTTATTGTAGCATGAATATTCATTTCCGAAAGATTCAAGATAAAAGTTTAATATTGACATAAAGATAGTAATACTTCAAGCATACTAACTAAGCAGTCATGTCTTCTCAAAATGACATGGCCAAAGAAAGTTATCCCTACAAAATCATATAGTCTGGCTATGCTCTATCTTCACCACACAAAATATTTAAATCATGCACAACCCCGATGACAAGCCAAGCAATTGTTTCATACTTTTGATGTTCTCAAACTTTTTCAATCTTCACGCAATACATGAGCGTGAGCCATGGATATAGCACTATAGGTGGAATAAAATGGTGGTTGTGGAGAAGACAAAAAAGGAGAACATGGTCTCACATCAACTAGGCGTATCAACGGGCTACGGAGATGCCCATTAATATATATCAATGTGAGTGAGTAGGGATTGCCATGCAACACATGCACTAGAAGTGTATGAAAGCTCAACAAAAGAAACTAAGTGGGTGTGCATCCAACTTGCTTGCTCATGAAGACCTAGGGCATTTTGAGGAATCCCATCATTGGAATATACAATCCAAGTTCTATAATGTGAAATTCCCACTAGTATATGAAGGTGATAACATAGCAGACTCTCTATCATGAAGATCTTGGTGCTACTTTGAAGCACAAGTGTGGTAAAAGGATAGTAACATTGTTCCTTCTCTCTTTTTCTCTCATTTTTTTATTTGGGCCTTTTCTCTTTTTTATGGCTTCTTTTTCTTCTTTTTATCGTCCGGAGTCTCATCCCGACTTGTGGGGGAATCATAGTCTCCATCATCCTTTCCTCACTTGGGACAATGCTCTAATAATGATGATCATCACACTTTATTTACTTACAACTCAAGAATTACAACTCAATACTTAGAACAAAACATGACTCTATGCGAATGCCTCCGGCGGAGTACCGGGATACGCAATGAATCAAGAGTGACATGTGTGAAAGAATTATGAATGGTGGCTTTGCCACAAATACGATGTCAACTACATGATCATGCAAAGCAATATGACAATGATGAAGCGTGTCATAATAACGGAACGGTGGAAAGTTGCATGGCGATATATCTCGGAATGGCTATAGAAATGCCATAATAGGTAGGTATGGTGGCTGTTTTGAGGAAGGTATATGGTGGGTGTGATATCGGTGGAAGGTGCGCG
The DNA here is from genome assembly GCF_018294505.1 of Triticum aestivum. NCBI lineage: Eukaryota > Viridiplantae > Streptophyta > Magnoliopsida > Poales > Poaceae > Triticum > Triticum aestivum. Next base: position 73,759,456 of record NC_057809.1, read on the forward strand.
GTATTAGAGAGGCTAGCAATGGTGGAAGGGTGAGAGTGCGTATAATCCATGGACTCAACATTAGTCATAAAGAACTCACATACTTACTGCAAAAACCTATTAGTTATCGACACAAAGTACTACGCGCATGCTCCTAGGGGGATAGATTGGTAGGAAAAGACCATCGCTCGTCCCCGACCGCCACTCATAAGGAAGACAATCAATAAATAAATCATGCTCCGACTTCATCACATAACAGTTTACCATACGTGCATGCTACGGGAATCACAAACTTTAACACAAGTATTTCTCAAATCCACAACTACTTAACTAGCATGACTCTAATATCACCATCTTCATCTCTCAAAACAACTATCAAGTATCAAACTTCTCATAATATCCAATGCACTTTTTGTATGATAGTTTTTATTATACCGATCTTGGATGCCTATTATATTAGGACTAAATTCATACCCAAAGCAAATTACCATGGTGTTCTAAAGGACTCTCAAAATAATATAAGTGAATCATGAGAGATCAATTATTTCTATAAAATAGAACCACCACCGTGCTCTAAAAAGATATAAGTGAAGCACTAGTGCAAAATTATCTAGCTCAAAAAATATAAGTGAAGCCCATAGAGTATTCTAACAAATTCCAATTTATGTGTGTCTCTCCCTGTGTACAGCAAGGATGATTGTGGTAAACTAAAAAGCGAAGACTCAAATCATACAAGACGCTCCAAGCAAAACGCATATCATGTGGCGAATAAAAATATAGCTCCAAGTAAAGTTACCGATGGACGAAGACAAAAGAGGGGATGCCTTCTGGGGCATCCCCAAGGTTAGGCTTTTGGTTGTCCTTGGATTTTACCTTGGGGTGCCTTGGACATCCCCAAGCTTAGGCTCTTGCCAGTCCTTGTTTCATAATCCATCAAATCCTTACCCAAAACTTGAAAACTTCACAACACAAAACTCAAATAGAAAATCTCATGAGCTCCGTTAGTAAAAGAAAACAAACTACCAGTTCAAGGTACTGTAATGAACTCATTCTTTATTTGTATTGGTGTTAAACCCACTATATTCCAACTTCTCTATGGTTCATAAACTCTATTACTAGCCATAGATTCATCAAAATAAGCAAACAACACACGAAAAACAGAATCTGTCAAAAACAGAAAAGTCTGTAGTAATCTGTAGGTTTCGACTACTTCTGGAACCCCAAAAATTCTAAAATAAATTTCTGGACGTGAGTAATTTATCTATTAATCATCTGCAAAAAGAATTAACTAAATAGAGCTCTTCAATAAAAGAATGTCAGCAATTCTCGTGAGTGCTAAAGTTTCTGTTTTTTACAGCAAGATCACAAAGACTTTCCCCAAGTCTTCCCAAAGGTTCTACTTGGAACAAACACTAATTAAAAGCATAAAACCACATCTAAACAGAGGATAGATGAATTATTTTTTACTAAACAGAATCAAAAAGCAAGGAACAAAAATAAAATTGGGTTGCCTCCCAGTAAGCACTATCGTTTAACGCCCCTAGCTAGACATAAAAGCAAGGATAGATCTAGGTATTGCCATGATAATGATGAGATAAATCGCGAAATCTCATATCATACTCCCTATGTTCAGCTTCAAGTTTTCTTTGTGGTAAGCAAAAGTAATCAAAAGGGCTAAATATAATGGGACAAAAGTCCCCAAGATCAAGCTCGGGAGGTATTGGTTCCTCCTTTGGCCCCTCATATTGCACAACCAATTCATCATTATAAGCATTCTTTTGGCAAAAAGTCATGAGCTTATGTTCAAGAGAAAAACCTAACCCATTATTCTGGATAGAAAAATTATTATTAAGTTCAGAAATCCTATCAACTAGCACATCAGTAGGGACTCTTTTTCCAAGGTTTTCATTAAAAGCCACATGATCTAAAGATCGTAAGTGCATTATGTCTTCTTGATAAAAAAGGATAGCTTCTATGGGAGGACGGCCAGCGTCCACCCTATAATGCGCAAAAATTTCATTGGCTTCTCTTATTATAGATCTGAACTCATGAGCTAAAAAGATAGTAGCAGCTCGCTTAACAGAAGAATGCTCAATATTAGAAAATTCTAGAAAAATCCTTTGGATGCAAGGGTGCATATAAAGAAATTGTCTTTCAAGTTCAACTATGAGCAAAGATATAGCATCCGCAAAACTACTATTCCTATGAAGAATAGACCCTCCCATAGTGGGTAGAGCACCGACACAAGTAAATAAATATTGAATAACTCCTTTCCCAATAATATTACCACTACCGATTCGAAACTTTTTAGTGTGCAAAATAGTAGGTTCTTCATGAGGGTAATCAACATTTTCCATATTATTATTATTATCAATGATAACCTCCCCAGTTTCAGACATGATGGCAATGAAACGCACGAGGAAAGGGCACACAAGAGGTAAACTAGAGAAGGCAAACAGAACAGGGGCGAATAAAAACAGCAAGGGTGAAGTGGGGGAGAGGAAAACGAGAGGCAAATGGCAAATAATGTAATGCGAGGGATAAGAGTTTGTGATGGGTACTTGGTATGTCTTGACTTGTGCGTAGACTCCCCGGCAACGGCGCCAGAAATCCTTCTTGCTACCTCTTGAGCACTGCGTTGGTTTTCCCTTGAAGAGGAAAGGGTGATGTAGCAAAGTAGCGTAAGTATTTCCCTCAGTTTTTTAGAACCAAGGTATCAATCTAGTAGGAGGCCACACACAAGTCCCTCGTACCTACACAAATAAATAAGAACCTCATAACCAACGCGATAAAGGGGTTGTCAATCCCTTCACGGTCACTTACGAGAGTGAGATATGATAATGATAAGATAAATATTTTTGGTATTTTTATGATATAGATTAAAAGTAAAAATTGCAAAGTAAAATAGATTGGAAACTTATATGATGGAGAATAGACCCGGGGACCATAGGTTTCACTAGTGGCTTCTCTCAAGATAGCATAAGTATTATGGTGGGTCAACGAATTACTATCGAGTAATTGATAGAATTGAGCATAGTTATGAGAATATCTAGGCATGATCATGAATATAGGCATCACGTCCGTGACAAGTAGACCGACTCATGCCTACATCTACTACTATTACTCCAGACCGCTATCCAGCATGCATCTAGAGTATTAAGTTCATAAGAACAGAGTAACACATTAGGTAAGATGACATGATGTAGAGGGATAAACTCAAGCAATATGATATAAACCCCATCTTTTTATCCTCGATGACAACAATACAATACGTGTCGTTTCCCTTTCTGTCACTGGGATCGAGCACCGCAAGATTGAACCCAAAGCTAAGCACTTCTCCCATTGCAAGAAAGATCAATCCAGTAGGGCAAACCAAACTGATAATTCGAAGATACTTGCAAAGATAACCAATCATGCATAAAAGAATTCAGAGAAGATTCAAATATTGTTCATAGATAGACTTGATCATAAACCCACAATTCATCGGATCTCGACAAACACACCGCAAAAAGAGTTACATCGAATAGATCTCCAAGAAGATCGAGGAGAACATTGTATTGAGATCCAAGGAGAGAGAAGAAGCCATCTAGCTACTAGCTATGGACCCGAAGGTCTGAAGTAAACTACTCACACATCACCGGAGAGGCCATGGAGTTGATGTAGAGGCCCTCCATGATCGATGCCCCCTCCGGCGGAGCTCCAAAAAAGGCCCCAAGATGGGATCTCTTGGGTACAGAAGGTTGTGGCGGTGGAAATAGGGTTTCATGGTGCTCCTAGATGTTTTCATGGTATATGAATATATATAGGAGGAAGAAGTGGGTCGGTGGAGCAACGAGGGGCCCATGAGGGTGGAGGGCGCGCCCAGGGGGTAGGCGCGCCCCCCTGCCTCGTGGCCTCCTCGATTGTTTCTTGACGTCCACTCCAAGTCCCCTGGATAATGTTTGTTCCAAAAATAACTCTCCTGAAGGTTTCATTCCGTTTGGATTCCGTTTGATATTCCTTTTCTGCGAAACACTGAAATAGGCAAAAAAACAGCAATTTGCACTCGGCCTTGGGTTAATAGGTTAGTCCCAAAATAATATAAAAGTGTAAAATAAAGCCCATTAACATCCAAAACAGAATATATAATAGCATGGAACAATCAAAAATTATAGATACGTTGGAGACGTATCACTACTGTTCAACCAACCCTCTCCACGGGGTCCTGTTCAACCACCCCTCCACGGGCTACTACTCATCCAGCCCTCCACCGGCTACTGTTCAACCAGCCCTCCACCGGCTACTGGTCGACTAGCCCTCCACCGATTACTGTTCAACCAGCCCTCCACGGGGTCCTGTTCATCCAGCCCTCCACGGGGTCCTATTTCATCCACCGGCTCGCTCGATTGGGATACTATTCATCCAGCGGCAACAGCCTCTACTACCACGGGTTCCTGTTCATCCAACCCCCACCGGGAACTGTTCATAGAACCCCCCCCCCCCAACAACGCTCACTGTTCATCCAGGGGCAGCATCGATCGGCTTCAGTTAGCAGCAGTAGCGAAGGAATCGCTCGATCGGGTTCAGTTAACAGTCATCGATAGATCGCTCGGGTTCAGTAACGCGTAACCTACAGTGCAATCACTCGGGTTCAGTTAGAGCCCAATGCCTCGCTTGGGTTCAGTTAGAGCGCAATGCCTCGCACACACGCACGTACGTACGAGAGAAACATGCATCGCTCGGCCCCCGACCAGCCACCGTAACCGGGAACTCCCCCGATATTTTCCTCGCCCTCACTTCTACCACGGTTTTTTCCGTCATGGACGGCCCAAACAATGTCATGCAGCTGCGTCTCCGGCCCGCCCAGGACGAAAAGCCCTTTTTCTATTGGGGAACGTAGTAATTTCAAAAAAATCCTACGCACACGCATGATCATGGTGATGCATAGCAACGAGAGGGAAGAGTATCGTCCATGTATCCTCGTAGACCGTAAGCGGAAGCGTTATGAGAACGCGGTTGATGTAGTCAAACATCTTCACGATCCGACAGATCCAAGTACCGAACGCACGGCACCTCCGAGTTCAGCACACGTTCAGCTCGATGACGTCCCACGAACTCCGATCCAGCAGAGCTTCATGGGAGAGTTCCGTCAGCACGACGGCGTGATGACGGTGATGATGTTGCTACCGATGCAGGGCTTCACCTAAGCACCGCTATGATATGATCGAGGTGGAATATGGTGGAGGGGGCACCGCACACGGCTAAGGGATCAATGATCAACTTGTGTCCTCTAGGGTGCCCCCCTACCCCCGTATATAAAGGAGCAAGGGGGGAGGTCGGCCGGCCCTCCTAGGGCGCGCCAGGAGGAGGAGTCCTCCTCCTAGTAGGAGTAGGACTCCCCTTTGCTACTCCTACTAGGAGGAGGAAAGGAAGGGGGAAGGGGAGAAGGAAGGAGAGGGAGGAAATGAGGAAAGGGGGCCGGCCCCCTAGACCAATTTGGTTTGGGCTAGGGGGGCGCGCACCATGCCTCCTCTCTTCCACCACTTGGCCCATGAGGCCCAATACTTCTTCCCCATATTCCCGTAACTCCTAGGTACTCCGAAAAATACCCGAATCACTCGGAACCTTTCCGAAGTCCGAATATAGTCGTCCAATATATCGATCTTTACATCTCGACCATTTCGAGACTCCTCGTCATGTCCACGATCTCATCCGGGACTCCGAACTACCTTCGGTACATCAAATCACATAAACTCATAATACCGATCGTCACAGAAATCCATTCAGGATTGCAGTTTTGACATCCATTTGCCAAAATTCATAATCATAAAATGCGGCAATTGCTAACATGATTCGGACAGACTTAAGCATCGCTACGGGTGAGAAAGTACCATCGTAGTCAACCCCTTGAACTTGTCGAAAACCTTTCGCAACAAGTCGAGCTTTGTAGACAGTAACATTACCGTCAGCATCAGTCTTCTTCTTGAAGATCCATTTATTTTTTATGGCTTGCCGATCATCGGGTGATGTCTACTACACAACCTTCTTCTTGTAGACATTGTTGGTGTTGGGGAACGTAGCAAAAATTCAAAATTTTCCTACGTGTCACCAAGATCTATCTATGGAGAGACCAGCAACGAGTAGAAAGAGAGTGCATCTACATACCCTTGTAGATCGCTAAGCGGAAGCGTTCAAGTGAACGGGGTTGATGGAGTCGTACTCGTCGTGATTCAAATCACCGATGATCCTAGTGCCGAACGGACGGCACCTCCGCGTTCAACACACGTACAGCCCGGTGACGTCTCCCACGCCTTGATCCAGCAAGGAGAGAGGGAGAGGTTGAGGAAGACTCCATGCAACAGCAGCACAATGGCGTGGTGGTGGTGGAGGAGCGTGGCAATCCAGCAGGGCTTCGCCAAGCACCATGGGAGAGGAGGAGTAGGAAGAGAGGTAGGGCTGTGCCAGAACTTCGTCTATAGCTCCCATGCGCCTCCCCACTATATATAGGGGTGGAGGGGCTGGTTTCTTGCCCTCGAGGTCCATTGGGGCGTTGGCCAAGGTGGGAGGAAAGAAATCTCATTATTTCCTTCCCCACCGATTGTTATCCCCCCTTTTTAGGGATCTTGATCTTATCCCTTTGGGATATGATCTTATTCCTTCTAAGGGGGGATCTTGGTGCGCCTTGACCAGGGGTGTGGGTCCTTGCCCCCACTACCCACGTCCATGTGGGTCCCCCCATGCAGGTGGGCCCCACTCCGGAACCTTCTAGAACCTTCCCGGTACAATACCGAAAAATCCCGAACATTTTCCGGTGGCCAAAATAGGACTTCCCATATATAAATCTTTACCTCCGGACCATTTCGGAACTCCTCTTGACGTCCGGGATCTCATCCGGGACTCCGAACAACATTCGGTAACCACGTACAAACTTCCTTTATAACCCTAGCGTCATCGAACCTTAAGTGTGTAGACCCTACGGGTTCGGGAGACATGCAGACATGACCGAGACGTTCTCCGGTCAATAACCAACAGTGGGATCTGGATACCCATGATGGCTCCCACATGTTCCACGATGATCTCATCAGATGAACCACGATGTCAAGGACTTAATCAATCCCGTATTCAATTCCCTTTGTCTATCGGTATGTTACTTGTCCGAGATTCGATCGTCGGTATCCAATACCTTGTTCAATCTCGTTACCAGCAAGTCACTTTACTCGTTCCGTAACACATCATCCCGTGATCAACTCCTTGGTCACATTGCGCATATGATGATGTCCTACCGAGTGGGCCCAGAGATACCTCTCCGTTTACACGGAGTGACAAATCCCAGTCTCGATCCGCATAAAACAATAGATACTTTCGGAGATACCTGTAGTGCACCTTTATAGTCACCCAGTTACGTTGTGACGTTTGATACACCCAAAGCACTCCTACGGTATCCAGGAGTTACACGCTCTCATGGTCGAAGGAAAAGATACTTGACATTGGCAAAGCTCTAGCAAATGAACTACACGATCTTTTGTGCTAGTCTTAGGATTGGGTCTTGTCCATCACATCATTCTCCTAATGATGTGATCCCGTTATCAACGACATCCAATGTCCATAGCCAGGAAACCATGACTATCTGTTGATCACAACGAGCTAGTCAACTAGAGGCTCACTAGGGACATATTGTGGTCTATGTATTCACACGTGTATTACGATTTCCGGATAATACAGTTATAGCATGAATAAAAGACTATTATCATGAACAAAGAAATATAATAATAACACTTTTATTATTGCCTCTAGGGCATATTTCCAACAGTCTCCCACTTGCACTAGAGTCAATAATCTAGTTCACATCACCATGTGATTAACACTGACAGGTCACATCACCATGTGACCAACATCCAAAGAGTCTTGGGTTTGATCATGTTGCTTGTGAGAGAGGTTTTTTAGTCAACGGGTCTGAACCTTTCAGATCCGTGTGTGCTTGACAAATCTTTATGTCATCTCCTAGATGCAGCTACCACGCTCTATTTGGAGCTATTCCAAATAACTGTTCTACTTGGAGCTATTCTAATTGTTGCTCCATTATACGTATCCGGTATCTCTACTCAGAGCTATCCGGATAGGTGTTAAGCTTGCATCGTCGTAACTCTTTACGTCGAACTCTTTATCACCTCCATAATCGAGAAAATTCCTTAGTCCACTAGTTACTAAGGATAACTTTGACCGCTGTCCTGTGATCTATTCATGGATCACTCTTGTACCCCTTGACTGACTCATGGCAAGGCACACTTCAGGTGCGGTACACAGCATAGCATACTGAAGAGCCTACGTCTTAAGCATAGGGGACGACCTTCGTCCTTCTCTCTATTCTGCCGTGGTCGAGCTTTAAGTCTTAACTTTGTACCTTACAACTCAAGCAAGAACTCCTTCTTTGACTGGTCCATCTTGAACACCTTCAAGATCATGTCAAGGTATGTGCTCATTTGAAAGTATTATTAAGCATTTTGATCTATCCTTATAGATCTTGATGCTCAATGTTCAAGTAGCTTAATCCAGGTTTTCTATTGAAAAACACCTTTCAAATAACCCTATATGCTTTCTAGAAATTCTACATCATTTCTGATCAACATATACTCATCAGAAATTCTATAGTGCTCCCACTCACTTCTTTGGAAATACAAGTTTCTCATAAACTTTGTACAAACCCAAAATCTTTGATCATCATCAAAGCATACATTCCAACTCCGAGATGCTCACTCCAGTCCTTAGAAGGATTGCTGGAGCTTTGCATACTTATTAGCATCTTTCGGGATTGACAAAACCTTCCGGTTGTATCACATACAACCTTTCCTCAATAAAATCGTCGAGGAAACAATGTTTTGACATCCTATCTGCAAGATTTCATAAATAATGCAGTAATCGCTAATATAATTCCAACAGACTCTTAGCATCGCTACGAGTGAGAAAATCTCATCGTAGTCAACTCCTTGAACTTGTCGGAAAACATCTTAACGACAAGTCGAGCTTTCTTAATGGTGACATTTACCATCATTGTCCGTCTTCCTTTTGAAATCCATCTGTACTCATTAGCCTTACGACCATCGAGCCGTTCTGCCAAAGTCTACACTTTGTTTTCATACATGGATCCTCTCTCGGATTTTATGGCCTCAAGCCATTTATCGGAATCCGGGCCCACCATTGCTTCTCCATAGCTCGTAGGTTCATTGTTGTCCAGCAACATGACTTCCAAGACAGGATTACGTACCACTCTGATGTAGTACGTATCCTTGTCATCCCACGAGGTTTGGTAGTGACTTGATCCGAAGTTTCATGATCAACATCACAAGCTTCCACTTCAATTGGTGTAGGTGCCACAGGAACAACTTCCTGTGCCCTGCCACACACTAGTTGAAGAGACGGTTCAATAACCTCATCAAGTTTCCACCATCCTCCCACTCAATTCTTTCGAGAGAAACTTTTCCTCGAGAAAGGACCCGATTCAAGAAACAATCCATATTGCTTTCGGATCTGAATTAGGAGGTATACCCAACTATTTTGGGTTTCCTATGAAGATGCATTTTATCCGCTTTGGGTTCGAGCTTATCAACCTGAAACTTTTTCATATAAGCGTCGCAGCCCCAAACTTTTAAGAAACGACAACTTAGGTTTCTCTAAACCATAATTCATACGGTGTCATCTCAACGGAATTATGTGGTGCCCTATTTAAAGTGAATGTGGTTGTCTCTAATGCCTAACCCATGGACAATAGTGGTAATTCAATAAGAGATATCATGGTACGCACCATATCCAATAGGGTGCAACTATGATGTTCGGACACACCATCACACTATGGTGTTCCAGGCGGTATTAATTGTGAAACAATTTCCACAATGTTTTAATTGTGTGCCAAAACTCGTAACTCAGATATTCATCTCTATGATCGTATCATAGACATTTTATCCTCTTGTCACAATGATCTTCTACTTCACTCTGAAATTACTTGAACCATTCAATAATTCAGACTTGTGTTTCATCAAGTAAATATTCTCAACATCTACTCGAATCATCTGTGAAGTAAGAACATAACGATATTCACTGCATGCCTCAGCACTTATTGGACTGCACACATCAAAATGTGTTACTTCCAACAAGTTGCTATCTTGTTCCATCTTATTGAAACTGAGGCTTTTCAGTCATCTTGCCTATGTGGTATGATTTGCATATCTCAAGTGATTCAAAATCAAGTGAGTCCGAACGGTCCATTTGCATGGAGTTTCTTCATGCATATACACCAATAGACATGGTTCGCATGTCTCAAACTTTTCAAAAACGAGTGAGTCCAAAGATCCATCAACATGAAGCTTCTTCATGCGTTTTATACCATTATGACTTACATGGCAGTGCCACAAGGAAGTGGTACTATCATTACTATCTTATATCTTTTGGCATGAAAATGTGTATCACTACGATCGAGATTCAATTAAACCATTCAGGTTTAATACTAATCTTGATGGTAGAGGGAGCGTGCGATGTTTGATCACATCAAACTTGGAAACATTTCCAACACATATCGTCAGCTCACCTTTAGCTAGTCTCCGTTTATTCCGTAGCTCTTTATTTCGAGTTACTAACACTTAGCAACTGAACCGGTATCTAATACCCTGGTGCTACTAGGAGTACTAGTAAAGTACACATCAACACAATGTATATCCAATATACTTCTATCGACCTTGCCAGCCTTCTTATCTACCAAGTATCTAGGGTGGTTCCGCTTCAGTGTCCGTTCCTCTCATTACAGAAGCACTTAGTCTCGGGTTTGGGTTCAACCTCGGGTTTCTTCACTGGTGCAGCAGCTGATTTGCCGTTTCATGAAGTATCCCTTCTTGCCCTTGCCCTTCTTGAAACTAGTGGTTTCACCAACCATCAACAATTGATGCTCCTTCTTGATTCCTACTTTCGCGGTGTCAAACATCGTGAATACCTCAAGGATCATCATATCTATCCTTGATATGTTATAGTTTATCACGAAGCTTTAGCAGCTTGGTGGCAATGACTTTGAAGAAACATCACTATCTCATCTGGAAGATCAACTCCCATTCGATTCAAGTGATTGTTGCACTCAGACAATCTGAGCACAAGCTCAACGATTGAGCTTTTCTCTCTTAGTTTGCAGGTTAAGAAAATCGTCGGAGGTCTCATACCTCTTGACGTGGGCACGAGCCTGAAATCATAATTTCAGCCTTCGAAACATCTCATATGTTCCGCGACGTTTTGAAAACGTCTTTGGTGCCTCTACTCTAAACCGTTTAACTGAACTATCACGTAGTTATCAAAACGTGTATGTCCGATGTTCGCAACATCCACAGACGACGTTTGGGGTTCAGCACACTGAGCGGTGCATTAAGGACATAAGCTTTCTACTGATCGCATAATCTCTACTATCAACTTTCAACTATATTTTCTCTAGGAACATATCTAAACAGTGGAACTAAAGTGCGAGCTACGACATAATTTGTAAAAAGTCTTTTGACTATGTTCAGGATAATTAAGTTCATCTTATGAACTCCCACTCAGATAGACATCCCTCTAGTCATCTAAGTGATTACATGATCCGAGTCAACTAGGTCGTGTCCGATCATCACGTGAGACGGACTAGTCATCATCGGTGAACATCTTCATGTTGATCGTATCTACTATACGACTCATGCTCGACCTTTCGGTCTCCGTGTTCCGAGGCCATGTCTGCACATGCTAGGCTCGTCAAGTTAACCCTAAGTGTTTTCGCTGTGTAAAACTATCTTACACCCGTTGTATGTGAACGTAAGAATCCATCACACCCGATCATCACGTGGTGCTTAGAAGCGACGAACTGTGGCAACGGTGCACAGTTAGGGGAGAACACTTCTTGAAATTTTGTAAGGGATCATCTTATTTACTACCGTCGTCCTAAGTAAACAAGATGCATAAACATGATAAACATCACATGCAATCAAATAGTGACATGATATGGCCAATATCATTTTGCTCCTTTTGATCTTCATCTTCGGGGCTCCATGATCATCATCGTCACCGGCATGACACCATGATCTCCATCATCGTGTCTTCATGAAGTTGTCACGCCAACGACTACTTCTACTTCTATGGGTAACGCGTTTAGCAATAAAGTAAAGTAATTACATGGCGTTGTTCAATGACACGCAGGTCATACAATAAATTAAGACAACTCCTATGGCTCCTGCCGGTTGTCATACTCATCGACATGCAAGTCGTGAATCCTATTACAAGAACATGATCAATCTCATACATCACATATATTCATCACATTCTTGTTGGCCATGTCACATCACAAAGCATACCCTGCAAAAACAAGTTAGACGTCCTCTAATTGTTGTTTGCATGTTTTACGTGGCTGCTATGGGTTTCTAGCAAGAACGTATCTTACCTACGCAAAACCACAACGTGATATGCCAATTGCTATTTACCCTTCATAAGGACCCTTTTCATCGAATCCGTTCCGACTAAAGTGGGAGAGACTGGCACCCGCTAGCCACCTTATGCACCAAGTGCATGTCAATCGGTGGAACCTGTCTCACGTAAGAGTACGTGTAAGGTCGGTCCGGGCCGTTTCATCCCACAATACCGTCGAAACAAGATTGGACTAGTAACGGTAAGCATATTGAACAAAATCAATGCCCACAACTACTTTGTGTTCTACTCGTGCAAAGAATCTACGCAATAAACCTGGCTCATGATGCCACTGTTGGGGAATGTAGCAGAAATTCAAAATTTTCCTACGTGTCACCAAGATCTATCTATGGAGAGACCAGCAACGAGTAGAAAGAGAGTGCATCTACATACCCTTGTAGATCGCTAAGCGGAAGCGTTCAAGTGAACGGGGTTGATGGAGTCGTACTCGTCGTGATTCAAATCACCGATGATCCTAGTGCCGAACGGACGGCACCTCCGCGTTCAACACACGTACAGCCCGGTGACGTCTCCCACGCCTTGATCCAGCAAGGAGAGAGGGAGAGGTTGAGGAAGACTCCATCCAACAGCAGCACAACGGCGTGGTGGTGGTGGAGGAGCGTGGCAATCCAGCAGGGCTTCGCCAAGCACCATGGGAGAGGAGGAGTAGGAAGAGAGGTAGGGCTGTGCCAGAACTTCGTCTATAGCTCCCATGCGCCTCCCCACTATATATAGGGGTGGAGGGGCTGGTTTCTTGCCCTCGAGGTCCATTGGGGCGTTGGCCAAGGTGGGAGGAAAGAAATCTCATTATTTCCTTCCCCACCGATTGTTATCCCCCCTTTTTAGGGATCTTGATCTTATCCCTTTGGGATATGATCTTATTCCTTCTAAGGGGGGATCTTGGTGCGCCTTGACCAGGGGTGTGGGTCCTTGCCCCCACTACCCACGTCCATGTGGGTCCCCCCATGCAGGTGGGCCCCACTCCGGAACCTTCTAGAACCTTCCCGGTACAATACCGAAAAATCCCGAACATTTTCCGGTGGCCAAAATAGGACTTCCCATATATAAATCTTTACCTCCGGACCATTCCGGAACTCCTCTTGACATCCGGGATCTCATCCGGGACTACGAACAACATTCGGTAACCACATACAAACTTCCTTTATAACCCTAGCGTCATCGAACCTTAAGTGTGTAGACCCTACGGGTTCGGGAGACATGCAGACATGACCGAGACATTCTCCGGTCAATAACCAACAGTGGGATCTGGATACCCATGATGGCTCCCACATGTTCCACGATGATCTCATCGGATGAACCACGATGTCAAGGACTTAATCAATCCCGTATTCAATTCCCTTTGTCTATCGGTATGTTACTTGCCCGAGATTCGATCGTCGGTATCCAATACCTTGTTCAATCTCGTTACCGGCAAGTCACTTTACTCGTTCCGTAACACATCATCCCGTGATCAACTCCTTGGTCACATTGCGCATATGATGATGTCCTACCGAGTGGGCCCAGAGATACCTCTCCGTTTACACGGAGTGACAAATCCCAGTCTCGATCCGCATAAAACAATAGATACTTTCGGAGATACCTGTAGTGCACCTTTATAGTCACCCAGTTACGTTGTGACGTTTGATACACCCAAAGCACTCCTACGGTATCCAGGAGTTACACGCTCTCATGGTCGAAGGAAGAGATACTTGACATTGGCAAAGCTCTAGCAAATGAACTACACGATCTTTTGTGCTAGTCTTAGGATTGGGTCTTGTCCATCACATCATTCTCCTAATGATGTGATCCCGTTATCAACGACATCCAATGTCCATAGCCAGGAAACCATGACTATCTATTGATCACAACGAGCTAGTCAACTAGAGGCTCACTAGGGACATATTGTGGTCTATGTATTCACACGTGTATTACGATTTCCGGATAATACAGTTATAGCATGAATAAAAGACTATTATCATGAACAAAGAAAGATAATAATAACACTTTTATTATTGCCTCTAGGGCATATTTCCAACAGTTGGGCCTCCAAGTGCAGAGGTTTGTAGGACAGTAGCAAATTTCCCTCAAGTGGATGACCTAAGGTTTATCAATCCGTAGGAGGCATGGGATGAAGATGGTCTCTCTCAAGCAACCCTGCAACCAAATAACAAAGAGTCTCTTGTGTCCCCAACACACCCAATACAATGGTAAATTGTATAGATGCACTAGTTCGGCGAAGAGATGGTGATACAAGTGGTATATGGATGGTAGATAAAGGTTTTTGTAATCTGAAAATATAAAAACAGCAAGGTAACTAATGATAAAAGTGAGCACAAACGGTATTGCAATGTGTTGAAACAAGGCCTAGGGTTCATACTTTCACTAGTGCAAGTCCTCTCAACAATAATAACATAATTGGATCACATAACTATCCCTCAACATGCAACAAAGAGTCACTCCGAAGTCACTAATAGCGGAGAACAAACGAAGAGATTATGGTAGGGTACGAAACTACCTCAAAGTTATTCTTTCCGATCAATCTGTTGGGCTATTCCTATAAGTGTCACAAACAGCCCTAGAGTTCATACTAGAATAACACCTTAAGACACAAATCAACCAAAACCCTAATGTCACCTACATACTCCAATGTCACCTCAAGTATCCGTGGGTTTGATTATACGATATGCATCACACAATCTCAGATTCATTATTCAACCAACACATAGAACCTCAAAGAGTGCCCCAAAGTTTCTACCAGAGAATCATGACAAAAATGTGTGCCAACCCCTATGCATAGGTTCATGGGCGGAACCCGCAAGTTGATCACCAAAACATGCATCAAGTGAATCACGTGATATCCCATTGTCACCACAGATACGCACGACAAGACATACATCAAGTGTTCTCAAATCTTTAAAGACTCAATCCGATAAGATAACTTCGAAGGGAAACTCAATCCATTACAAGAGAGTAGAGGGGGAGAGGAAACATAAGATCCAACTATAATAGCAAAGCTCGCCATACATCAATATCGTGCCAAATCAAGAACACGAGAGAGAGAGAGAGAGATCAAACACATAGCTACTGGTACATACCCTCAGCCCCGAGGGAGAACTACTCCCTCCTCATCATGGAGAGCACCGGGATGATGAAGATGGCCACCGAAGAGGGATTCCCCCTCCGGCAGGGTGCCGAAACAGGTCTAGATTGGCTTTCGGTGGCTACGGAGGCTTCTGGCGGCGGAACTCCCGATCTATTGTGCTCCCTGGTCGTTTTAGGGTATATGGAGATATATAGGAGGAAGAAATACATCAGGAGAGCCACGAGGGTGGAGGGCGCGCCCCCTGCCTTGTGGCTTCCTCGTTGATCCCCTAACGTGCACTCCAAGTCTCATGTATTGCTTTCTTTCCAAAAATAACTTTTCCGAAGGTTTCATTCCGTTTGGACTCCGTTTGATATTCCTTTTCTTCGAAACCCTAAAACAAGGAAAAAACAGAGACTGGCACTCGGCTCTAGGTTAATAGGTTAGTCCCGAAAATCATATAAAATAGCATATAAATGCATATAAAACATCCAAGGTTGATAATATAATAGCATGGAACAATCAAAAATTATAGATACGTTGGAGACGTATCATCGGGCAAGTCAACCAAAGTCCATACTTTGTTCTCATACATGGATCCCATCTCAGATTTCATGGCCTCAAGCCATTTTGCGGAATCTGGGCTCACCATCGCTTCTTCATAGTTCGTAGGTTCATCATGGTCAAGTAACATGACTTCCAGAACAGGATTACTGTACCACTCTGGTGTGTATCTTACTCTGGTTGACCTACGAGGTTCTTAACTTGATATAAAGTTTCATGATCATCATCATTAGCTTCCTCACTAATTGGTGTAGGTATCACAGGAATCGGTTTCTGTGATGAACTACTTTCCAATAAGGGAGCAGGTACAGTTACCTCATCAAGTTCTACTTTCCTCCCACTCACTTCTTTCGAGAGAAACTCCTTCTCTAGAAAGGATCCATTCTTAGCAACAAATGTCTTGCCTTCGGATCTGTGATAGAAGGTGTACCCAATAGTTTCCTTTGGGTATCCTATGAAGACACATTTCTTCGATTTGGGTTCGAGCTTATCAGGTTGAAGTTTTTTCACATAACCATCGCAGCCCCAGACTTTAAGAAATGACAACTTTGGTTTCTTGCCAAACCACAGTTCATAAGGCGTCGTCTCAACGGATTTCGATGGTGCCCTATTTAACGTGAATGCAACCGTCTCAAAAGCATAACCCCAAAATTATAGTGGTAAATCAGTAAGAGACATCATAGATCGCACCATATCTAGTAAAGTACGATTACGACGTTCGGACACTCCATTACGCTGTGGTGTTCCGGGTGGCGTGAGTTGCGAAACTATTCTGCATTGTTTCAAATATACACCAAACTCGCAACTCAAATATTCTCCTCCATGATCAGATCGTAGAAACTTTATTTTCTTGTTACGATGATTTTCCACTTCACTCTGAAATTCTTTGAACTTTTCGAATGTTTCAGACTTATGTTTCATTAAGTAGATATACCCATATCTGCTCAAATCATCTATGAAGGTGAGAAAATAACGATACCCGCCGCGAGACTCAATACTCATTGGACCACATACATCAGTATGTATGATTTCCAATAAATCTGTTTCTCGCTCCATTGTTCCGGAGAACGGTGTTTTAGTCATCTTGCCCATGAGGCATGGCTCGCAAGTACCAAGTGATTCATAATCAAGTGATTCCAGAAGTCCATCAGTATGGAGTTTCTTCATGCGCTTTACACCAATATGACCTAAACGGCAGTGCCACAAATAAGTTGCACTATCATTATCAACTTTGCATCTTTTGGTTTCAACATTATGAATATGTGTATTACTACTATCGAGATTCAACACAAATAGACCACTCTTCAAGGGTGCATGACCATAAAAGATATTACTCATATAAATAGAACAACCATTTTTCTCAGATTTAAATGAATAAACGTCTTGCATCAAACAAGATCCAGATATAATGTTCATGCTTAACGCTGGCAGCAAATAACAATTATTTAGGTCTAAAATTAATCCCGAAGGTAGATGTAGAGGTAGCGTGCCAACGGCGATCACATCGACTTTGGAACCATTTCACACACGCATCGTCACCTCGTCCTTAGCTAATCTTCGCTCAATCCGTAGTCCCTGTTTCAAGTTGAAAATATTAGCAACAGAACCAGTATCAAATACCCAGGTGCTACTGCGAGCTCTAGTAAGGTACACATCAATAACATGTATATCACATATACCTTTGTTCACCTTGCCATCCTTCTTATCCGCCAAATACTTGGGGCAGTTCCGCTTCCAGTGACCAGTCTGTTTGCAGTAGAAGCACTCAGTCTCAGGCTTAGGTCCAGACTTGGGTTTCTTCTCCTGAGCAGCAACTTGTTTGCCGTTCTTTTTGAAGTTCCCCTTCTTCTTCCCTTTACCATTTTTCTTGAAACCAGTGGTCTTGTTGACCATCAACACTTGATGTTCTTTCTTGATTTCTACCTCCGCAGCCTTTAGCATTACGAAGAGCTCGGGAATTGTCTTATCCATCCCTTGCATATTATAGTTCATCACGAAGCTCTTGTAGCTTGTTGGCAGTGATTGAAGAATTCTGTCGATGACACTATCATCCGGAAGATTAACTCCCAGTTGAATCAAGTGATTGTAGTACCCAGACATTCTGAGTATATGTTCACTGACAGAACTATTCTCCTCCATCTTGCAGCTGTAGAACTTATTGGAGACTTCATATCTCTCAATCCGGGCATTTGCTTGAAATATCAACTTCAACTCCTGGAACATCTCATATGCTCCATGACATTCAAAACGTCGTTGAAGTCCCGGTTCTAAGCCGTAAAGCGTGGCACACTAAACTATCGAGTAGTCATCAGCTTTGCTCTGCCAGACGTTCTTAACGTCAGCAGTAGCATCTGCAGCAGGCATGGCACCCAGCGGTGCTTCCAGGATGTAATTCTTCTGTGCAGCAATGAGGATAATCCTCAAGTTATGGACCCAGTCCGTGTAATTGCTACCATCATCTTTCAACTTTGCTTTCTCAAGGAACGCATTAAAATTTAACGAAACAACAGCACGAGCCATCTATCTACAACAACATAGACAAGCAAAATACTATCAGGTACTAACTCCATGATAAATTTAAGTTCAATTAATCGTATTACTTAGGAACTCCCACTTAGGTATATATCCCTCTAATCATCTAAGTGATCACGTGATCCAAATCAACTAAACCATAACCGATCATCACGTGAAATGGAGTAGTTTTCAATGGTGAACATCACTATGTTGATCATATCTACTATATGATTCACGCTCAAACTTTCGGTCTCAGTGTTCCGAGGCCATATTTGTATATGCTAGGCTCGTCAAGTTTAACCCGAGAATTCTGCGTGTGCAAAACTGGCTTGCACCCGTTGTATAAGAACGTTGAGCTTATCACACCCAATCATCACGTGGTGTCTCGGCACGATGAACTTTTGCAACGGTGCATACTTAGGGAGAACACTTGTATCTTGAAATTTAGTGAGAGATCATCTTATAATGCTACTATCAATCAAGCACAATAAGATGCATAAAGGATAAACATCACATGCAATCAATATAAGTGATATGATATGGCCATCATCATCTTGTGCCTGTGATCTCCATCTCCAAAGCACCGTCATGATCACCATCGACACCGGCTTGGCACCTTGATCTTCATTGAAGCATCGTTGTCATCACGCCAATTATTGCCTCCACGACTCTTGCTACCGCTTAGTGATAAAGTAAAGCAATTACATGGCGATTGAATTTCATGCAATAAAGCAACAACCATATGGCTCCTGCCAGTTGCCGATAACTGTGTTACAAAACATGATCATCTCATACAATAAAATTTAGCATCATGTCTTGACCATATTGTTGGAAATATGCACTAGAGGCAATAATAAATTGATTATTATTATATTTCCTTGTTCATGATAATCGTTTATTATCCATGCTAGAATTTTATTGATAGGAAACTCAGATACATGTGTGGATACATAGACAACACCATGTCCCTAGTAAGCCTCTAGTTGACTAGCTCGTTAATCAATAGATGGTTACGGTTTCCTGACCATGGACATTGGATGTCGTTGATAACGGGATCACATCATTAGGAGAATGATGTGATGGACAAGACCCAATGCTAAGCCTAGCACAAGATCATGTAGTTCGTATGCTAAAGCTTTTCTAATGTCAAGTATCATTTCCTTAGACCATGAGATTGTGCAACTCCCGGATACCGTAGGAGTGCTTTGGGTGTGCCAAACGTCACAACGTAACTGGGTGGCTATAAAGGTACACTACGGGTATCTCTGAAAGTGTCTGTTGGGTTGGCACGAATCGAGATTGGGATTTTGTCACTCCGTGTAAACGGAGAGGTATCTCTGGGCCCACTCGGTAGGACATCATCATAATGTGCACAATGTGACCAAGGGGTTGATCACGGGATGATGTGTGACGGAACGAGTAAAGAGACTTACCGGTAACGAGATTGAACAAGGTATCGGTATACCGACGATCGAATCTCGGGCAAGTACCATACCGCTAGACAAAGGGAATTGTATACGGGATTGATT
Source organism: Triticum aestivum (assembly GCF_018294505.1). NCBI lineage: Eukaryota > Viridiplantae > Streptophyta > Magnoliopsida > Poales > Poaceae > Triticum > Triticum aestivum. The sequence goes on from NC_057809.1 coordinate 73,779,565, forward strand.
GAGTCCTTGACATCGTGGTTCATCCGATGAGATCATCGTGGAACATGTGGGAGCCAACATGGGTATCCAGATCCCGTTGTTGGTTATTGACCGGACAACATCTCGGTCATGACTACATGTCTCCCGAACCCGTAGGGTCTACACACTTAAGGTTCGATGATGCTAGGGTTATAAAGGAAGTTTGTATGTGGTTACCGAATGTTGTTCGGAGTCCCGGATGAGATCCCGGACGTCATGAGGAGTTCCGGAATGGTCCGGAGGTAAAGATTTATATATAGGAAGTCCTGTTTCGGCCATCGGGACAAGTTTCGGGGTCATCGGTATTGTACCGGGACCACCGGAAGGGTCCCGGGGGCCCACTGGGTGGGGCCACCTGCCCCGGGGGGCCACATGGGCTGTAGGGGGTGCGCCTTGGCCTACATGGGCCAAGGGCACCAGCCCCTAGAGGCCCATGCGCCAAGATATAGGAAAAAGGGGAGAGTCCTAAAAGGGGAAGGCACCTCCGAGGTGCCTTAGGGAGGATGGACTCCTCCCCCCCTCTTAGCCGCACCCCTTCCTTGGAGGAAGGGGCAAGGCTGCGCCTCCCCCCTCTCCCCTGCCCCTATATATAGTGGAGGGGAGGGAGGGCATCCATACCTGAGCCCTTGGCGCCTCCCTCCCTCCCGTGACACCTCCTCCTCTCCCGTAGGTGCTTGGCGAAGCCCTGCAGGATTGCCACGCTCCTTCATCACCACCACGCCGTTGTGCTGCTGCTGGATGGAGTCTTCCTCAACCTCTCCCTCTCTCCTTGCTGGATCAAGGCGTGGGAGACATCATCGAGCTGTACGTGTGTTGAACGCGGAGGTGCCGTCCGTTCGGCACTAGGATCATCGGTGATCTGAATCACGACGAGTACGACTCCATCAACCCCGTTCACTTGAACGCTTCCGCTTAGCGATCTACAAGGGTATGTAGATGCACTCTCCTTCCCTCGTTGCTAGTCTCTCCATAGATAGATCTTGGTGACACGTAGGAAAATTTTGAATTTTTGCTACGTTCCCCAACAGTGGCATCATGAGCTAGGTCTATTGCGTAGATTCTTTGCACGAGTAGAACAGAAAGTAGTTGTGGGCGTCGATATTGTTCAATATGCTTGCCGTTACTAGTCTTATCTTGATTCGGCGGCATCGTGGGATGAAGCGGCCCGGACCAACCTTACACGTACGCTTACGTGAGACCGGTTCCACCGACAAACATGCACTAGTTGCATAAGGTGGCTGGCGGGTGTCTGTCTCTCCCACTTTAGTCGGATCGGATTCGATGAAAAGGGTCCTTATGAAGGGTAAATAGCAATTGGCATATCACGTTGTGGTTCATGCGTAGGTAAGAAACGTTCTTGCTAGAAACCCATAGCAGCCACGTAAAACATGCAAACAACAATTAGAGGACGTCTAACTTGTTTTTGCAGGGTATGCTATGTGATGTGATATGGCCAAAAAGGATGTGATGAATGATATATGTGATGTATGAGATTGATCATGTTCTTGTAATAGGAATCACGACTTGCATGTCGATGAGTATGACAACCGGCAGGAGCCATAGGAGTTGTCTTTATTTATTTGTGACCTGCGTGTCAACTTAAGCGTCATGTAATTACTTTACTTTATTGCTAACCGTTAGCCATAGTAGTAGAAGTAATAGTTGGCGAGGCAACTTCATGAAGACACGATGATGGAGATCATGATGATGGAGATCATGGTGTCATGCCGGTGACGATGATGATCATGGAGCCCCGAAGATGGAGATCAAAAGGAGCAAAGTGATGATGGCCATATCATGTCACTATTTGATTGCATGTGATGTTTATCATGTTTATACATCTTATTTGCTTAGAACGACGGTAGTAAATAAGATGATCCCTTACAACAATTTCAAGAAGTGTTCTCCCCTAACTGTGCACCGTTGCGACAGTTCGTGTTTCGAAGCACCACGTGATGATCAGGTGTTAGATTCTAACGTTCACATACAACGGGTGTAAGACAGATTTACACACGCGAAACACTTAGGGTTAACTTGACGAGCCTAGCATGTACAGACATGGCCTCGGAACACGGAGACCGAAAGGTCGAACATGAGTCGTATAGAAGATACGATCAACATGAAGATGTTCACCGATGATGACTAGTCCGTCTCACGTGATGATCGGACATGGCCTAGTTTGACTCGGATCATGTAATCACTTAGATGACTAGAGGGATGTCTATCTGAGTGGGAGTTCATAAGATTAACTTAATTATCCTGAACATAGTCAAAAGGTTTTTGCAAATTATGTCGTAGCTCACGCTATAGTTCTACTGTTTAGATATGTTCCTAGAGAAAAAAATTAGTTGAAAGTTGATAGTAGCAATTATGCGGACTAGGTCCGTAAACTGAGGATTGTCCTCATTGCTTCATAGAAGGCTTATGTCCTTAATGCACCGCTCAGTGTGCTGAACCTCGAACGTTGTCTGTGGTTGTTGCGAACATCTGACATACACGTTTTGATAACTACGTGATAGTTCAGTTAAACGGTTTAGAGTTGAGGCACCAAAGACGTTTTTGAAACATCGCGAAACATATGAGATGTTTTGAGGGCTGAAATTGGGATTTCAGGCTCGTGCCCATGTCAAGAGGTATAAGACCTCCGATGACTTTCTTAACCTGCAAACTAAGGAGAAAAGCTCAATTGTTGAGCTTGTGCTCAGATTGTCTGAGTACAACAATCATTTGAATCGAGTGGGAGTTGATCTTCCAAATAAGACAGTGATGGTTCTCCAAAGTCATTGCCACCAAGCTGTTAGAGCTTCGTGATGAACTATAACATATCAGGGATAGATATGATGATCCTTGAGGTATTCGCGATGTTTGACACCGCGAAAGTAGAAATCAAGAAGGAGTATCAATTGTTGATGGTTGGTGAAACCACTAGTTTGAAGAAGGGCAAGGGCAAGAAGGGATACTTCATGAAACGGCAAATCAGCTGCTGCTCTAGTGAAGAAACCCAAGGTAAAACCCAAACCCGAGACTAAGTGCTTCTGTAATAAGGGGAACAACCACTAGAGCAGAATTACCCTAGATACTTGGTAGATAAGAAGGCTGGCAAGGTCGATAGAAGTATATTGGATATACATTGTGTTAATGTGTACTTTGCTAGTACTCCTAGTAGCACCAGGGTATTAGATACCGGTTCGGTTGCTAAGTGTTAGTAACTCGAAACAAAAGGCTACGGAATAAACGGAGACTAGCTAAAGGTGAGCTGACGATATGTGTTGGAAGTTTTTCCAAGCTTGATATGATCAAGCATCGCACGCTCCCTCTACCAAAGAGATTGGTGTTAAACCTAAATAATTGTTATTTTGTGTTTGTGTTGAGCATAGACATGATTGGATTACGTCTATCGCAATACGGTTATTCATTTAAGGAGAATAATGGTTACTCTGTTTATTTGAATAATACCTTCAATGGTCTTACACCTAAAATGAATGGTTTATTAAATCTCGATCGTAGTGATACACATTTTCATGCCAAAAGATAGTAATGATAGTACCACTTACTGGTGGCACTGCCATGTAAGTCATATTGGTTTAAAACGCATGAAGAAGCTCCATGTTGATGGATCTTTGGACTCACTTGTTTTTGAAAAGTTTGAGACATGCGAACCATGTCTATTGGTGTATACGCATGAAGAAACTCCATGCAGATGGATCGTTTGGACTCACTTGATTTTGAATCACTTGAGATATGCAAATCATACCACATGGGCAGGATGACTGAAAAGCCTCGTTTTCAGTAAGATGGAACAAGATAGCAACTTGTTGGAAGTAACACATTTTGATGTGTACAGTCCAATGAGTGCTGAGGCATGCAGTGAATATCGTTATGTTCTTACTTCACAGATGATTCGAGTAGATGTTGAGTATATTTACTTGATGAATCACGAGTCTGAATTATTGAAAGGTTCAAGTAATTTCAGTGTGAAGTTGAAAGATCGTCGTGACAAGAGGATAAAAGATCTATGATATGATCATAGAGATGAATATCTGAATCACGAGTTTGGCACAGAATTAAGACATTGTGGAAATTGTTTCACAACTGATACAGCCTGGAACACCATAGTGTGATGGTGTGTCCAAACGTCATAGTTGCACCCTATTGGATATGGTGCATACCATGATGTCTCTTATCGAATTACACTATCGTCCATGGGTTAGGCATTAGAGACAACCACATTCACTTTAAATAGGGCACCACGTAATTCCGTTGAGATGACACCGTATGAATTATGGTTTAGAGAAACCTAAGTTGTCGTTTCTTAAAGGTTTGGGGCTGCGACGCTTATGTGAAAAAATTTCAGGATTGATAAGCTCGAACCCAAAGCGGATGAAATGCATCTTCATAAGACACCCAAAACAGTTGGGTATACCTCCTGTCTCAGATCCGAAAGCAATAAGGGATTGTTTCTAGAATCAGGTCCTTTCTCGAGGAAAAGTTTCTCTCGAAAAGTTCAATTAATCGTATTACTTAGGAACTCCCACTTAGGTATATATCCCTCTAATCATCTAAGTGATCACGTGATCCAAATCAACTAAACCATAACCGATCATCACGTGAAATGGAGTAGTTTTCAATGGTGAACATCACTATGTTGATCATATCTACTATATGATTCACGCTCGAACTTTCGGTCTCAGTGTTCCGAGGCCATATCTGTATATGCTAGGCTCGTCAAGTTTAACCCGAGAATTCTGCGTGTGCAAAACTGGCTTGCACCCGTTGTATAAGAACGTTGAGCTTATCACACCCAATCATCACGTGGTGTCTCGGCACGATGAACTTTTGCAACGGTGCATACTTAGGGAGAACACTTGTATCTTGAAATTTAGTGAGAGATCATCTTATAATGCTACTATCAATCAAGCACAATAAGATGCATAAAGGATAAACATCACATGCAATCAATATAAGTGATATGATATGGCCATCATCATCTTGTGCCTGTGATCTCCATCTCCAAAGCACTGTCATGATCACCATCGTCACCGGCTTGGCACCTTGATCTTCATTGAAGCATCGTTGTCGTCACGCCAATTATTGCCTCCACGACTCTTGCTACTGCTTAGTGATAAAGTAAAGCAATTACATGGCGATTGAATTTCATGCAATAAAGCGACAACCATATGGCTCCTTCCAGTTGCCGATAACTGTGTTACAAAACATGATCGTCTCATACAATAAAATTTAGCATCATGTCTTGACCATATTGTTGGAAATATGCACTAGAGGCAATAATAAATTGATTATTATTATATTTCCTTGTTCATGATAATCGTTTATTATCCATGCTAGAATTGTATTGATAGGAAACTCAGATACATGTGTGGATACATAGACAACACCATGTCCCTAGTAAGCCTCTAGTTGACTAGCTCGTTAATCAATAGATGGTTACGGTTTCCTGACCATGGACATTGGATGTCGTTGATAACGGGATCACATCATTAGGAGAATGATGTGATGGACAAGACCCAATGCTAAGCCTAGCACAAGATCATGTAGTTCGTATGCTAAAGCTTTTCTAATGTCAAGTATCATTTCCTTAGACCATGAGATTGTGCAACTCCCGGATACCGTAGGAGTGCTTTGGGTGTGCCAAACGTCACAACGTAACTGGGTGGCTATAAAGGTACACTACGGGTATCTCTGAAAGTGTCTGTTGGGTTGGCACGAATCGAGATTGGGATTTTGTCACTCCGTGTAAACGGAGAGGTATCTCTGGGCCCACTCGGTAGGACATCATCATAATGTGCACAATGTGACCAAGGGGTTGATCACGGGATGATGTGTTACGGAACGATTAAAGAGACTTACCGGTAACGAGATTGAACAAGGTATCGGTATACCGACGATCGAATCTCGGGCAAGTACCATACCGCTAGACAAAGGGAATTGTATACGGGATTGATTGAGTCCTTGACATCGTGGTTCATCCGATGAGATCATCGTGGAACATGTGGGAGCCAACATGGGTATCCAGATCCCGCTGTTGGTTATTGACCGGAGAACATCTCGGTCATGACTACATGTCTCCCGAACCCGTAGGGTCTACACACTTAAGGTTCGATGATGCTAGGGTTATAAAGGAAGTTTGTATGTGGTTACCGAATGTTGTTCGGAGTCCCGGATGAGATCCAGGACGTCACTAGGAGTTCCGGAATGGTCCGGAGGTAAAGATTTATATATAGGAAGTCCTGTTTCGGCCATCGGGACAAGTTTCGGGGTCATCGGTATTGTACCGGGACCACCGGAAGGGTCCCGGGGGCCCACCGGGTGGGGCCACCTGCCCCGGGGGGCCACATGGGCTGTAGGGGGTGCGCCTTGGCCTACATGGGCCAAGGGCACCAGCCCCTAGAGGCCCATGCGCCAAGATATAGGAAAAAGGGGAGAGTCCTAAAAGGGGAAGGCACCTCCGAGGTGCCTTGGGGAGGATGGACTCCTCCCCCCCTCTTAGCCGCACCCCTTCCTTGGAGGAAGGGGCAAGGCTGCGCCTCCCCCCTCTCCCCTGCCCCTATATATAGTGGAGGGGAGGGAGGGCATCCATACCTGAGCCCTTGGCGCCTCCCTCCCTCCCGTGACACCTCCTCCTCTCCCGTAGGTGCTTGGCGAAGCCCTGCAGGATTGCCACGCTCCTCCATCACCACCACGCCGTTGTGCTGCTGCTGGATGGAGTCTTCCTCAACCTCTCCCTCTCTCCTTGCTGGATCAAGGCGTGGGAGACATCGTCGAGCTGTACGTGTGTTGAACGCGGAGGTGTCGTCCGTTCGGCACTAGGATCATCGGTGATCTGAATCACGACGAGTACGACTCCATCAACCCCGTTCACTTGAACGCTTCCGCTTAGCGATCTACAAGGGTATGTAGATGCACTCTCCTTCCCTCGTTGCTAGTCTCTCCATAGATAGATCTTGGTGACACGTAGGAAAATTTTGAATTTCTGCTACGTTCCCCAACACATATCACATCACAACATGCCCTGCAAAAATAAGTTAGACGTCCTCTACTTTGTTGTTGCAAGTTTTACGTGGCTGCTACGGGCTGAGCAAGAACCGTTCTTACCTACGCATCAAAACCACAACGATAGTTCGTCAAGTTAGTGTTGTTTTAACCTTCAACAAGGACCGGGTGTAGTCACACTCGGTTCAACTAAAGTTGGAGAAACTGACACCCGCCAGCCACCTGTGTGCAAAGCACATCGGTAGAACCAGTCTCGCGTAAGCGTACGCGTAATGTCGGTCTGGGCCGCTTCATTCAACAATGCTGCCGAACCAAACTGTGACATGCTGGTAAGCAGTATGACTTGTATCGCCCACAACTCACTTGTGTTCTACTCGTGCATATAACATCTACGCATAAACCTGGCTCGGATGCCACTGTTGGGGAACGTAGTAATTTCAAAAAAAATCCTACGCACACGCAAGATCATGGTGATGCATAGCAATGAGAGGGAAGAGTATCGTCCATGTACCCTCGTAGACTGTAAGCGGAAGCGTTATGAGACTGCGGTTGATGTAGTCGAACGTCATCATGATCCGACTGATCCAAGTACCGAACGCATGGCACCTCCGAGTTCAGCACACGTTCAGCTCGATGACGTCCCACGAACTCCGATCCAGCAGAGCTTCATGGGAGAGTTCCGTCAGCACGACGGCGTGATGACGGTGATGATGTTGCTACTGATGCTGGGCTTCACCCAAGCACCACTACGATATGATCGAGGTGGATTATGGTGGAGGGGGGCACCGCACACGGCTAAGGGATCAATGATCAACTTGTGTCCTCTAGGGTGCCCCTTCCCCGTATATAAAGGAGCAATAGGGGAGGCCGGCCGGCCCTCCTAGGGCACGCCAGGAGGAGGAGTCCTCCTCCTAGTAGGAGTAGGACTCCCCTTTCCTACTCCTACTAGGAGGAGGAAAGGAAGGGGGAAGGGGAGAAGGAAGGAGAGGGAGGAAAGGAGGCCCGGCCCCCTAGTCCAATTCGGTTTGGGCTAGGGGGGCCGCACGCCCTGCCTCCTCTCATCCACCACTTGGCCCATGAGGCCCAATACTTCTTCCCCGTATTCCGTAACTCCCCGGTACTCCGAAAAATACCCGAATCACTCGGAACCTTTCCGATGTCAGAATATAGTCGTCCAATATATCAATCTTTACGTCTCGACCATTTCGAGACTCCTCATCATGTCCCCGATCTCATCCGGGACTCCGAACTACCTTCGGTACATCAAATCACATAAACTCATAATACCGATCGTCACCGAAAGTTAAGCGTGCGGACCCTACGGGTTTGAGAACTATCTAGACATGACCGAGACACGTCTATGGTTAATAACCAATAGTGGAACTTGGATGTTCATATTGGCTCCTACATATTCTACGAAGATCTTTATCGGTCAAACTGCATAACAACATACGTTGTTCGCTTTGTCATCGGTATGTTACTTGCCCGAGATTCGATCGTCGGTATCTCAATACCTAGTTCAATCTCGTTACCGGCAAGTATTTTTACTCGTTCCATAATGCACTATCCTGCAACTAACTCATTAGTTGCATTGCTTCCAAGGCTTATAGTGATGTGCATTACCGAGAGGGCCCAGAGATACCTCTCCGACAATCGGAGTGACAAATCCTATTCTCGATCTATGCCAACTCAACGAACACCATCGGAGACACCTGTAGAGCACCTTTATAATCACCCAGTTATGTTGTGACGTTTGGTAGCACACAAAGTGTTCTTTTGGTAATCGGGAGTTGCATAATCTCATAGTCATAGGAACATGTATAAGTCATGAAGAAAGCAATAGCAGTAAACTAAACGATCAAGTGCTAAACTAACAGAATGGGTCATGTCAATCACATTATTCTCCTAATGATGTGATCCCATTAATCAAATGACAACTCATGTCTATGGCTATTAAACTTAACCATCTTTGATCAAGGAGCTAGTCAAGTAGAGGCATCCTAGTGACACTATGTTTGTCTATGTATTCACACACGTATTATGTTTCCGGTTAATACAATTCTAGCATGAATAATAAACATTTATCATGATATGAGGAAATAAATAATAACTTTATTATTGCTTCTAGGGCATATTTCCTTCATTTTATGTTATGATTTTTTGTCATAGAAGTAGGACCCCACCACATCTATGATGATACCAGGTTTTGCCACAATTATCGTCATAGAAGTGTCATAAGTATGACAAAAAAATTCGTTTGGCCCAAACTGTCACGGATGTGTCTTTTTTTGTAGTGGAGGATTATGTGTGATAGAGCGTATCATATCACGGGGTTTGGATGCACCGACAAAGTTTGCACCAACTCTCGAGGTGAGAAAGGGCAATGCATGGTACCAAAGAGGCTAGGAATGATGGAAGGGTGAGAGTGCGTATAATCCATGGACTCAACATTAGTCATAAAGAACTCACATACTTATTGCAAAAATCTACAAGTCATCAAAACCAAGCACTACGCGCATGCTCCTAGGGGGGTAGATTGGTAGGAAAAGACCATCGCTTGTCCTCGACCGCCACTCATAAGGAAAGCAATCAAAGAACACCCCATGCTTCAAATTTGTCACACAAATTTTACCATACGTGCATGCTACGGGACTTGCCAACTTCAACACAAGTATTTCTCAATTCCATAATTACTCAACTAGCACAACTCTAATATTACCATCTTTATATCTCAAAACAACTATCAAGTATCAAGCTTCTCATAACATTTAATGCACTTTATATGAAAGTTTTTATTATATCCATCTTGGATGCCTATCATATTAGGACTAATTTCATAACCAAAGCAAATTACCATGCTGTTCTAAAAGACTCTCAAAATAATATAAGTGAAGCATGAGAGATCAATAATTTCTATAAAATAAACCACCACCATGCTCTAAAAGATATAAGTGAAGCACTAGAGCAAAATTATCTAGCTCAAAAGATATAAGTGAAGCACATAGAGTATTCTAATAAATTCAAATTCATGTGTATCTCTCCCAAAAGGTGTGTATAGCAAGGATGATTTTGGTAAACTAAAAAGCAAAGACTCAAATCATACAAGACGCCCCAAGCAAAACACATATCATGTGGTGAATAAAAATATAGCCTCAAGTAAAGTTACCGATGGAAGAAGACGAAAGAGGGGATGCCTTCTGGGGCATCCCCAAGCTTAGGCTTTTGGTTGTCCTTGAATTTTACCTTGGGGTGCCTTGGGCATCCCCAATCTTAGGCTCTTGCCACTCCTTATTCCATAATTCACCAAATCTTTACCCAAAACTTGAAAACTTCACAACACAAAACTTAAACAGAAAATCTCATGAGCTCCGTTAGTATAAGAAAACAAACCACCGCTTAAGGTACTTTAATGAAATCATTCTTTATTTATAATGGTCATACCCCCCCCCCCCGATACTAGCCATAGATTCATCAAAATAAGCAAACAACACACGAAAAACAGAATCTGTCAAAAATAGAAAAGTCTGTACTAATCTATAGGTTTCGAATACTTATGTAACTCCAAAAATCCTGAGAAATTAGGACGTCCTAAATAATTTGTATATTGATCTACTGCAGTTAGAATCAGTATTTTATCTCTCTCTGGTTAAAAATGGAAATTATTCTCGTGAGCGCATACTTTCTGTTTTTTTCAGCAAGATCAAATAACAATCATCCAAGAAGATCCTAAAGGCTTTGCTTGGCACAAACACTAATTAAAACATAAAAACACAATCATAACAGAAGATAGATGATTTATTTATTACTAAACAGGAACAAAAATCAAGGAACAAAAATAAAATTGGGTTGTCTCCCAACAAGCACTATCGTTTAACGCCCCTAGCTAGGCATAAAAACAAGAATAGATCTAGGTATTGTCATCTTTGGTATGCAATCCATATGTGGCTCTCATAATAGATTCATAAGGTAATTTAATTTTCTTTCTAGGAAAGTATTCCATGCCTTTCCTTAACGGAAATTGGAATCTAATATTTCTTTCTTTCATGTCAATAATTGCACCAATCGTTCTAAGGAAAGGTCTACCAAGAATAATAGGACATGTAGGATTGCAATCTATATTAAGAACAATGAAATCTTTGGGCACATAATTCCTATTTGCAACAATAAGAACATCATTAATCCTTCCCATAGGTTTCTTAATGGTGGAATCCGTGAGATGCAAATTTAAAGAACAATCATCAAATTCACGGGAACCTAACACATCACACAAAGTTTTTAGAATCGTGGAAGCACTAGCACCCAAATCACATAAAGCATAGCATTCATGATCTTTAATCTTAATTTTAATAGTAGGTTCCCACTCATCATAATGTTTTCTAGGGATAGAAACTTCTAATTCAAGTTTTTCTTCATGGGATTGCATTAAAGCATCAACGATATGTTTAGTAAAAGCTTTGTTTTGATCATAAGCATGAGGAGAATTTTAGCACGGATTGCAACAAGGAAATACAATCTATCAAAGAGCAATTATCATAATTAAATTCCTTGAAATCCAAAATAGTGGGTTCATTGCTATGTAAATTTTTGACCTCTTCAATCCCACTTTTACCAATTTTTGCATCAAGATCTAAAAACTCTGAATCATTGGGATGCCTTCTAACTAAAGTTGACTCATCTCCAGTCCCATCTTTATTAAGATTCATATTGGCAAACAAAGATTTAATAGGAGACACACCAATCACTTTTAGATCCTCATCATTATTATCCTCTAGATCTTCCGGTTTAGCGGCCATCTTATTAACTAAGGTGGCTTGCTTATCCAAAATTTGGCCTACTAAATTTTCAAGATGGGCAAACTGAGATTTCAAACCATAAAATTCCTAGACATATCATCAAGCTCTTTATTCATGTACTCCATAAAACTTTTTTGTTCTTTAAGCTCGTTTCTGAAGAAATTATTATGCTCAAATTGCAAAGACATGAAGCTTCTAACGTGGTTCTCAATTTCTTCCAACCTTCTAAGGTGAGGATCAACGTTTTTAGGCAAGGCCATCAGAGCAAGCAGACACACAAGAGACAAGCGAAAAGAGACGAAAGGAAGAAGGGCGAACAGAAAAGAGGCGAATAAAACGGCAAGGGTGAAGTGTGGGAGAGGAAAACAAGAGGCAAATGGCAAATAATGTAATGCGAGGGATAAGAGTTTGTGATAGGTACTTGGTATCTTGACTTGGCGTAGATCTCCCCGGCAACGGCGCCAAAAATCCTTCTTGCTACCTCTTGAGCATGTGTTGGTTTTTCCTTGAAGAGAAAAGGGTGATGCAGCAAAGTAGCGTAAGTATTTCCCTTAATTTTTGAGAACCAAGGTATCAATCCAGTAGGAGACTACACGCAAGTCGCCTAGTACCTACACAAACAAATAAGAACCTCGCAACCAACGCAATAAATGGGTTGTCAATCCCTTCGCGGTCACTTACGAAAGTGAGATCTGATAGAGATAATAAGATAAATATTTTTGGTATTTTTGTTGTATAGATTGAAAAGTAAAGATTGCAAAATAAATGGCGACGGAAATAGCTAGTTGACGGGAAAATAATATGATGTAAAGTAGACCCGGGGGCCATAGGTTTCACTAGTGGCTTCTCTCAAGATAGCATATATCACGGTGGGTGAACAAATTACTGTTGAGCAATTGATAGAAAAGCGCATAGTTATGGTGATATCTAGGCATGATCATGAACATAGGCATCACGTCCGTGTCAAGTAGACCGAAACGATTCTGCATCTACTACTATTACTCCACACATCGACCGCTATCCAACATGCATCTAGAGTGTTAAGTTCATAAGAACAGAGTAACGCATTAGGCAAGATGGCATGATGTAGAGGGATAAACTCAAGCAATATGATATAAACCCCATCTTTTTATCCTCGATGGCAACAATACAATAGTGCCTTGTTGCCCCTGCTATCACTGGGAAAGGACACCGTAAGATTGAACCCAAAGCTAAGCACTTCTCCCATTGCAAGAAAGATCAATCTAGTAGGCCAAACCAAACTGATAACTCGAAGAGACTTGTAAAGATATCAAATCATGCATATAAGAATTCAGAAAAGAATCAAATATTGTTCATAGATAATCTTAATCATAAACCCACAATTCATCGGATCACGGTAAACACACCGCAAAAAAGAATTACATCGAATAGACCTCCAAGAACATCGAGGAGAACTTTGTATTGAGATCCAAAGAGAGATAAGAAGCCATCTAGCTAATAATTATGGACCCGAAGGTTTGTGGTAAACTGCTCACACATCATCAGAGAGGCTATGGTGTTGATGTAGAAGCCCTCCGTGATTGAATCCCCCTCTGGCAGATCGCCGAAAAAGGTCCCCAGATGGGATCTCACGGGTATAGAAGGTTGCGGCAGTGGAAAAGTGGTTTCGTGGCTCCCCTGGATGTTTTTAGGGTATAAGAGTATATATAGGTGAAATAAGTAGGTCCGTGCAGCTGCGAGGGGCCCACGAGGGTGGGGGGAGCGCCTGGCCCCCCTGGGCGCGCCGCCCTACCTCGTGGCCGCCTCGCTGCTTCCTTGACGTCCACTCCAAGTCTCCTAGATTGCGTTTGTTCCAAAAAAGATCCGCACGAAGGTTTCATTCCGTTTGATATTTCTTTTTTGCGAAACACTGAAATAGGCAAAAAAGCAACAATTTGCACTGGGGCTTCGGTTAATAGGTTAGTCCCAAAAATAATATAAAAGTGCATAATAAAGCCCATTAAACATCCAAAACATATAATATAAGAGCATGGAACAATAAAAAATTATAGATACGTTGCAGACGTATCAGCGCGCGGCCTCCCCTTGTGGCCCTTCTCTCCTTTCCACTAAGGCCCATGAAGGCCCAATACTTCCCCCAGCGAATTCCCGTAACTCTCTGGTACTCCAAAAATACCCGAACCACTCAGAACCTTTCCGATGTCCGAATATAGCCTTCCAATATGTCGATCTTTACGTCTCGACCATTTCGAGACTCCTCGTCATGTCCTTGATCTCATCTGGGACTACGAACAACCTTCGGTACATCAAATCACATAACTCATAATACAAATCGTCATCGAACGTTAAGCGTGCGGACCCTACGGGTTCGAGAACTATGTAGACATGATCGAGACACATCTCCAGTCAATAACCAATAGCGGAACCTGAATGCTCATATTGGTTCCTATATATTCTACGAAGATCTTTATCGGTCAAACCGCACAACAACATACGTTGTTCCCTTTGTCATCGGTATGTTACTTGCCCGAGATTCGATCGTCGGTATCATCATACCTAGTTCAATCTAGTTACCGGCAAGTATCTTTACTCGTTCCGTAGTGCATCATCCCGCAACTAACTCATTAGTTACATTGCTTGCAAGGCTTATAGTGATTTGCATTACCGAGAGAGCCCAGAGATACCTCTCTGACAATCGGAGTGACAAATCCTAATCTCAATATACAATAAACACCATCGGAGACACCTGTAGAGCATCTTTATAATCACCCAGTTACATTGTGACGTTTGATAGCACACTATGTGTTCCTCCGGTATTCGGGAGTTGCATAATCTCATAGTTATAGGAACATGTATAAGTCATGAAGAAGGTAATAGCAATAAACTAAACGATCATAGTGCTAAGCTAAGGGATGGGTCTTTTCCATCACATCATTCTCTAATGATGTGATCTCGTTCATCAAATGATAACACATGTCTATGGTTAGGAAACTTAACCATCTTTAATTAACGAGCTAGTCAAGTAGAGGCATAGAAGGGACACTATGTTTGTCTATGTATTCAGACATGTACTAAGTTTCCGGTTAATACAATTCTAGCATGAATAATAAACATTTATTATGATATAAGGAAATATAAATAACAACTTTATTATTGCCTCTAGGGCATATTTCCTTCAGCTTGGCCTTATACCCGCGGGCCTGCCCACTACAAAGGCTCTTGGAAAGACTTCCTGGTTAATGTAGGACGGACGGTGAGGGCTCCCTAAGTTCAGAGCTTCCGGCTAAGTCTTGTATGTGGCTTGTGGCTTGTGTTTGTCTCCTGAGGCTCATCTACCACTCGTGTGTCTGCGCAGTCCGAGGTTTAATGTCATGTCGCCTGCAGGTGGAAACGTCACGAGCCAGTTTCGTCTTGTCTTGCTAGATCGGGCTACTAGACTGTTGGTTCCGGCTCATCATGATGAGGACACCTCGAATCCCTCATCCCCATCTCGCGAAACGTGAAACCACATAGGACGTGGGGCTCGTGTCGTGTCGTGAGGCTCGCCGAATTACAGTAACCGCCACGACTCTAAAAGGGGGGAAAAGAGGATAAGTTTCCTTCTGCTTCCTTCTTCTTCATCCCCGCGCATTCTGTCTATTCGCCTCTTCCACCATTGCCACGCTCCACGCAGCTTGCACACCTCCCTTCTTCAATTCTATGCACCCGTCGAGATGGCCAAGACTAAGGCTGGTCAGTGGCAGACCCGCGTCTAGAGCTCCACCCAAGCGATCGTGCCCGCAGAGCGGAAGCAGAAGAGGACCACTACCGATGGTGAGCCGAAGAAGTGGGTGGTGAACGAAACCAGGAGGAAGTGGTTCCCGTCGGCTGCCTGCATTGAGGAGCTCGACCAACTGGTGTCGGAGAAACCAATGCCGGTGGATCTGGTGCACAGGATTATCAGGAATGAAGCTCCGACCGACGGCGAGCACGTGCTCCATCGAGAGTTTTTTGGGCGAGGGCTCAACTTCCCACTGCATAGGAGACCACCCTTTCCTTCGCTCTTATTGTGTTTGATTGTCAGGTTATGTGCGGTGACCACTGGATGCCGAGCGGATTAAAATCAACACTGATGCAGGTATATCCACGGAGGCACACCTGTGAGGTGTGTGTGTGGGGGGGGGGGGGGGGGGGGGGGGTCGCTAGATCCCCCTCGGCCTTCTTGGGCGCTTGGATCAAGCCATGACAGAGCATTATAGATCCACTTGCTGCGGAGGCCTTTGCTCTTCGTGAAGGTGTGTTGTTTGCCAAGCTTTGATGGTTTGCGTACGTGTGGAGGTGGAGATTAATAGCTTAGAAGGGGTGGTGAACCTCTGAAACTCACGCTGTTCTTCGTGCTCTATTACATCGCCAATACATATTTAAGAGCTAACTTTACAGCACATTTTATGCTATGCAAGTTTGTTTGCACTTGTGACGGAGCGTTGGACGAACTCCCGTGGTTTTTTCTTTGGGGGGGTTGGTTTTCTGTCACCAGCCGCGTATGAATAAAGTGTTTTAGTTGCTAAAAAAAGACATGTTTTGAACAGAAGAGAAGGCCACTCGAGTCTCGAGGAAGATCTGACAAAGTCAGTGAGAGGAAAAAACCGCCCAAAGCTTCCACGTGGAGCCCGCGGTGGGTCCAGGCGTCACCACGCGTACGTGGCGTCCTCCCGTTGGCCAACATCCCGTCCAAGCAGCCCCTGATTGGCCGGAACGACTCACGCCACGTCTCGCGGCACAGCCTCCCCGCCCAGCGCATCTCGGCCGTCGCAACCTCCACCCCGCCTCATCCCAGCCGTCCAGCCCCTCCGCATCGCCCCTTCAATTACGCCCGTCTCCTCCCCCAGCCTCGGTCGCTTCGAAGATCGACACCAGTGGAAGTTCCAGAGAGATCGCGGGGGAGGAGGATGATGGGAGGGCGCGCGGTGCTCCTGCTGGTGATCTCGGCGCTGTTCGCGCAGATCGGCGCGTCGGATCCGGTAATTGATCTCTCCGTCTCCGTGCCGCCGCATCCAGTTCTTTCTGTTTGCTTAATTTTGGGTGAGATTTGTGATGTTTTGCGTGTGGTTTTGCAGCTGTTCCACGAGTCCTTCAACGAGAGCTTCGACGGGAGCTGGATCGTGTCCGGCAAGGAGGAGTATAAAGGTAATTCTCTCGCCTTTACATTGTTTGCCTGCCTGTTTTGTTACATCTGTGAGAGATCCGTGCGTGGGTTTAGCGGGTGGTTGGGTTTCTGATCTGTTACGCGCGATGTTCCACTGGCTTATGAGGTTCTGAATCTGATCTACTAATTTTGTGAGACGATTTTATGTGGAATTCGATGCAATGGTTTAGTTGAGGCAGTGAGGAATTATCCCAAGCGATGCGTTTGGGGGCGGTGAGATCCAGAACATGTTACATGTTGTGCCGCACGTATCAGGCAGATATTGCCTTTGTTCCTATCGTACCTATGGTGATGCGTTAGTGCGGATCCGCTACGCTTCCTCTGCCATGGGCTTGTTGGTGATGATAAGCGCTCAACAGTTGTTAGCTTGTTAGTAGTCAGTTCGGCATTTCAGTATGGTAGAACAATGCGGAGGAATGAAGGCAGTATGTTTTGAGTCTGGATATCAATATCCACATGATTCTGCATCAGGTTAATTAAAATTGTTGCTCTATGTTCCATTTCCTTGCAAGCATGTCATATGGTCGACGGAAAATGCAGCACCTTGCTCTTAACCATGTAACATTACTAGGTGATTTATGGCTTGGCAACCTTATGACTTGATTTTTTTGATCGGGATTCTGATGATACAAATGGAATGGTGATTTGTGATGGTATACCGTTAGTAGATTGCTAGCTGTAGAATCATGTTCTTTGCAAGTCTTGTCTTACAGTTCATTCATGTTCATGCCCTCTTTCCCCCCTAATGAATTGGGGTTATGTGTTGAACTTATGCTTCTTGTTCTTTGATTGTATGCGTTGTTTCCCATGCCTTTCCTAGTTTAGGTTTTGCCAGGCAGCTAGCTTGATGTTGTCCATTGGACTCCATTTCCTGTCAAAATTTGTTGTTCCCCAATACTTTTTGTATAGCACTTATATGTATCAAGTGTTGATATAATCTGCCATGCAGGTGTATGGAAGCACGCAAAGAGTGATGGCCATGAAGACTATGGTCTCCTTGTTAGTGAGCCTGCCAGGAAATATGCCATAATCAAAGAACTTGATCACCCGGTTATTTTGAAGGATGAGACAGTTGTCCTGCAGTTTGAAGTGAGGCTTCAGAATGGCCTTGAGTGTGGAGGTGCTTATATCAAGTACATCCGTCCTCAGGCTACCGGATGGAACGCCAAGGACTTTGATAATGATACTCCGTACACAATTATGTTTGGTCCTGACAAGTGTGGTTCAACAAACAAGGTTCACTTCATCCTGAAGCACAAGAACCCTAAGACTGGCAAATACGTTGAACATCACCTCAAGTCCCCACCCTCTGTCCCATATGACAAGCTCTCTCATGTCTACACGGCTATCTTGAAGCCGGATAATGAGGTCAGAATTTTGGTGGATGGGGTGGAGAAGAGCAAAGCAAACTTCCTGTCTGCTGATGATTTTGAGCCGGCACTTATTCCATCAAAGACTATTCCTGACCCTGACGACAAGAAGCCAGAGGACTGGGACGAGAGAGCTAAGATCCCTGATCCAGTTGCGGTGAAGCCCGATGACTGGGATGAGGATGCCCCAATGGAAATTGTGGATGAGGAGGCCACCAAGCCAGAAGGATGGTTGGATGATGAGCCTGAGGAAATTGATGATCCAGAGGCTGCTAAGCCTGAGGACTGGGATGATGAGGAGGATGGCGAATGGGAGGCACCCAAGATGGACAACCCCAAGTGCGAAGTGGCACCTGGATGTGGTGAATGGAAGAAGCCGATGAAGGATAACCCTGCCTACAAGGGCAAGTGGCATGCCCCCCTGATTGACAACCCCAACTACAAGGGAATCTGGAAGCCCCAAGAAATCCCCAACCCAGAGTACTTTGAGCTTGACAAGCCTGACTTTGACCCAATTGCCGCTATTGGAATTGAGATCTGGACAATGCAGGATGGCATCCTATTTGACAACATTCTTATTGCCGATAATGAGAAGGTAGCCACCTCTGTCCGGGAGAAGACATGGAAGCCCAAGTTTGATGCCGAGAAGGAAAAACAGAAGGCTGAGGAGGCTGCAGCAGGTGCATCAGAGGGCCTTTCTGAAATCCAGGTAATTCATTCTTCTGGCGTTTTCCAGACATTATGTTTGACATTCCTTCAGTGAAGTAACGAACTTTTCTTGACATTGTCAAACTCATGTTTTGTTCCATATCTCCAGCAAATATTTTTTACTGAATCCTTCATTGTATCTCTGCTTGCATGTTATCACTGACTGATTTGGTATGCACACTGCAGAAGAAGATCTTCGACATTTTGTACAAAGTTGCAGACATCCCGTTCTTGGAACCATACAAGACCAAGATCATTGTAGGGCTCAAAATCCTTTCTTATGTCCTGTGTTCAAACAGTTTGGTGTCTTCTCTGAAAAATGACATCTAATTTCTCTTTGTTTCCCAGGATGTGATTGAGAAGGGAGAGACACAGCCAAACATAACAATTTCGATTTTGGCCTCGGTTATCGTCGTCATTGTGACTGTACTCTTCAGAGCCCTGTTTGGTGGCAAGAAGCCAGTGGTACCATATTCTCTTGACACCTGCCATTGCTGTATACTGCTTAAAACCTGAACCAAACGACTGATCGTAGCTTCTGCTTCTTTCAGGCACCTGTGAAGCCTGCTGCTGAGACCAAGAAGCCCAGTGCCGTCGTACCTGATGCCGCCGCTGGAAGCAGCGGCGACAAGGAGGATGACAAGGATGCACCGCGCCGAAGGTCGCGAAGAGACGCATAAACTAACTCTTGGTGCCTTCACATTTTGAAGGACTCGGTTATAGCCTTTTTGAGAGTGTATAATCGAACCCTCTGCTGCTAGTAGCAACCTCTAGTTTTAAGTCGCTTGACATTACGAGCCGGCGAAGCTCGTGTTGTTCGGTTGTTTGTGTGCTGTCCTGAATCAGCTAGAAGAGATGTCTTTTTTTCCTTTCCTTTTGTTTTTTATTTCTTTTGTTTTATATCAGATGAAACATGAAGCTTGTGTTCGGTTGTTTGTGTGCTGTGCTAAATCAGGTACTCCCTCCGATCCATATTTAGTAGAAATTACTGCTTTTCATTCAGTTGAGTTGGTACCTAAGGTTAAATTAGAAGCGACCTTTTTGGTAGCTGCTCTACGAGTTGAAGGTGTCTCGGTTGACGAGTCTTTGTTAGCTTTACCAGATTGCAGCTATCTGCTTCCATCGGGCAATTGTCTCAAATTTTGCCACTAGTGGGACATTTGGTTTGCCAGTGAGTATTTGAAATGATTAAGTGGTGAGTGCAGTTCAAGTGATCATCATCTTGTATTTTCTCAATATATTTTTCTGATGGTAGCTGACAGGCATATAACTGATGATGTCTGAGGGAAGTGGAGTCATTTCCCTTCCAGACGCCTGTGTGGTCTTGTGCAAAGAGGTGGTTGAGGCACAAATTTCAACTCTTTCAGAGCAACTCCAACGGCCCGATCCAAACCGACGGTACTTTTATTCGTTTTTTGTTTGTTTATTAGGCCAGCCGCCCGCCCGACGTCCGCCTTTTTTTAAATTTGAGTCGGCAGCGCGTCCAACGCACCGACCCATTTCATGACCGCGCGCGCTTAGATCATGCCAGCGACCATGTCGTCGCCCTGGTTTTGGCGCTGCAGTATGCGGGAAGATTCGCGCGCGCCGTGGCCGGCGCTTGTTATAAGAAGGCACTCCCTCCACACTTTGTCCGTCGCCCACTCGTCTCGTCCCCTCTCGCCGCCTCTGCGCCACCATGTCGATTCGGCGCCTGGGCGCTTCGGATTTTTGCGGAGTCCGCGAGCGCCGCTCTGGCGTCTTCTCCTCCGAAATCTGGTTTGGTGTGAAACGCCTCATCCTCGGCACCTTCGACACCGCAGAGGAGGCGGCCCGCGCGCACGACGTGGCGACGTGACGCCTCCTTAGGCCTCGTCAGCAGATGAATTTTCCTGACGTGTCAAGCCAACGGGCGTATGATCTCGCGCCTCTCCCACGGCTTTTCATCGACGAAGATCGTCGTGTCCATCGAAGGCGGTAGCGTCGCCTTGCCAACGCCGAGATGGACGTGGAAGCCATGGTGGTGTGGCACGAACGCTTCCCGCAGGACATCGTCGACGAGCGTCAGTTCTATAAGCAAAGGAGGACGGAGAGGGAGGCGGGAAGGACGGAGCGAGCCGCCTATCGGGAGGACAAGCGTGCGCGGAAGTAGGCCGCTCAATTGAAAATGAAGCTACGAGAAATGTCAGGTTGGGATTTCGAGGACGAGCAGTATGCTGACGCCTACATTCAGACGTCGGAGGAGGACATTACCGAGTCGGAGTCGGAAAGCGACGAGTAGTTGGTATTTTCTTTTATCTGTGTACGCTAGAAGTATCTATGCATCCTTTTCTATCCAAAAAATGGCCGGCGGCGTCGGCGAAGAGGCAGGCGGGCGAGGGTGTGCTGTTGGATGTGGAGTGGCCAATGTGCCACCGACCAGCAGACCCGGGGAGAAGAGAGGGGGAGCGCGCGCGTCCGTCTCGTGTCCGCGCCGACGCAAATCCGGCTCAAAAATGGGTCGGGAATGGGTCGGCAGGCGGACGAAATCGGACGCGCGTCCGTTTGGGTCGGCGCGTTGGGCCGACTCTTCTGTCCGCGCCGACCCAAACGGACGGCGGCGGACGAAATGGGTCGCTCCATTGAAGTTGCTCTCATGCCCTTGTTTGATGTCATTTACTCCCATTCCTAAATATTTATCTTTTTAAAGATTTCAAATTGACTATCACATACAGACATATATTAGAGATATATTGAAGTGTAGATTCATTTATTTTGCTTCATATATAGTCACTTATTGAAATATTAGAAAGATAAATATTTAGAAACGAAAGGAGTATTAAGAATATTTAGATCGCTATTCTAGTAATTTAAACGCTCTTATATTTTGTTTACGGAGGGAGTGAAAAAAGTATAGATAACCCCCACAACTATTCCATTTGGATCACATAACCCCCTCATCTTTAAAACAGGGTTCTTAATCCCCTTAACTATCCCAAACCGGACAAATCACCCCCTAACCTTCACTTTAGCGGTATGGGACGGTGGTTTTGCATACGTGGCGTCTGGCTTGGGCCCGCCGGCTGGCCACGTCGGACAGGGGCTGCTGGGTGCGGTCTAAAACGACCCCCCCAGCCGGTTCGACCCAAATCAGCCGCCGCCGCCGCTTTTGTAGCTTTTGTACTGGAATGCAATGCTGTGTGAGCTTTGTACTGATTTTCAGATTTAAGATATGAGCACTGAACTGCAAAGAAATGTCATGTTTGTTCATTGTAATGTTCATTTCACAGCAAATTCAGAAGTTAACAACAATGTTACTGTATTTTATCGCAACTGTACAAATTAATGAGATCAAATTCAGAAATTTACAGCAATGAGTTAAACCTGACATATGACACTTTCGGTAAGCTTCATGTCACATAATAATCTTTACTCATAAGTTTCACATAATAATCTTTACTCATAAGTAATCAGACAAATGCTTAAGGTCTTTGACATACTAAACCAGATAAATGCTTAAGGTCTTTGACATACTAAACATCCACAAAAGGCTGGAGACACTCAATTTTCAGATGAACAAAATGCGCGCACACTGAGAAGCAAGCTGGACATTCAATGTTCCCCAGTTAGAAACCATTGAAACCTGTTCTGACTTGGCACTTGCTGTGAGCCTGAAGTTACTTGAACTCTTGGAGCAGGCTGTGAGCTTGAACCTGCCCTGTTGTGATTCCTTCTCTGGGTTCCCCTTCCAACAGGTTGAGAAGCAGTTTTGGGCATTGAAGTTGGCCTTGCTGGACTATGCGCTGCTTGCTTCTTTGTCCTCTTTCCTGGGTGTGGCACCTGACAAACATAATTATTAGTACTATTTTTAGAAGTGAACAAATATTACTGTTAAAGTTCAGACATAACTAATTACCTGTGTGTTGTTTACTAAATCTTTTTGCTGTTTTTTCCTTGCTCTTTTTGCTGCTCTTGTGTAGCTAGCATTTTGTTTCTGACCTTTATTTGGATTTTTCTCACAGGTTCTTTTGTTATGAGAAAAGCTCCCACACATAGAACATGCAATTTTAATGCCTTTCTTTGAAAGCTTGTTCCCCTGAGGTTTCTCACCTTCTTCTCTTCTTCTTTTTGTCTTCTTTCTTCCTGGCATTACCCTATGAGGAGGTGGATGAGGTTTTGGCATGTCAGCAACTGGCCAACTCTCTTTTCCCTCCACTGGTTGCAAGACATGGTTATATATCTTGTCGTACTCAGAGATCTTGTAGCATGGGGCAATGTAATCATCTATCAGTCCAGAGATTGTGTAAATTGCACTGATTGCATGGTGTACCTTCTCCATCTGAATCATCTAGCCAAGAGTTTTCAGGCACTGCCTTCATCATATGACATATCGTCATCACTTTCAAAGTATGGTGTACCTTCTCCATCTGAATCATCTAGCCAAGAGTTTTCAGGCACAATAAAATCATCAGACACATTGCATGTTTTGCCCTCATCTTCTCTCAACATGTTCTTTCTCACTTTCTCCTTCAATTCTTTTGCATATTTTCTCATCTCCAAGACCTCATCATCAGATGCTGAGCTGTTGCTTTCTGAAGGGGGGATAGCATAGTCACTATCAGATAAATCACTGCCACTATTTACTTCCTCCTCAACTACACTTGATTTTCCTCTACTAACTGTTAATTTAGATGTCCTTCTAGGCTGGTAATACATGTTGGAAAATTTCCAAGGTTCTGGTTCTTCCATGTGCCCCTCTGCACCTACATATTGGTGCTGCTCCTCTGCACCTACATATTGTTGCTGCTCCTCTGCATTTGCATGAACCTGCTGCTCCTCTGAATGTTGTTGCTGCTCTTCTCTAACTGAATTGTGCTGCTGCTCTTGTGCATACTCATCCTCCCAGTAACTGCTGCTCTTGCTGCTCTTCTCCATGCCTCAGATCTGTCCACAAAATTAAAAGAATCTGAATTAAAAAACACTCCTTCAATTTTAGTTCTAGTCGAATCAACCCTAAATCAAATAATTTGAGTGTACCATAATCAATTAATCGTACATATCATGGTGGCAGTAAACCAAATCAATAATTCCATACATGACAGACGTAAGATAATCTGGAACCAAAATCCATGAAATCCCCCGAACCATGGAAACCCCAACCTAAAACAGAGAAAATACAAAGGTATTGCAACACATGTTTGGGCATCCATCTTCGGTGACTGACCTGCTCGCCGCGCCGCCGTCCGATACTCACTTCATGCCGCCGACCATCATCCCTAAACCTCGTCGCCGCCGTCTCTCAGAGAAGGAGATCGTGTTGGAGATGAAGAGAAGGGAGGCGAACAGGCTGGGTTTGGGTCGAACCGGCTCGGGGGCGTCGTTTTAGACCACACCCAGCAACCCCTGTTCCACGTGGCCAGCCTGTGGGCCCAAGCCAGATGCCACGTATCCAAAACCACCGTCCCATACCGCTAAAGTGAAGGTTAGGGGGTGATTTGTTCGGTTTAGGATAGTTTAGGGGATTAAGAATCCTGTTTTAAAGATGAGGGGGTTATGTGATCCAAATGGAATAGTTGTGGGGGTTATCTATACTTTTTTCCGGAGGGAGTAGTTTGCTCCCTCGTGACTCATGTTCAGAGGGACTGTTAGTAACGCCGTAGATCTCCAAGTATGCTTGCTTCCCCACCCCCATGGTGCGAAGCCTCGATTCAGTTTGTTGTGTCACGTACTTGCTGGACTACATACGCATTTTGCAGGTAAAAGCGAGCCAACAGGGTCTGTTCGTTCTCTGAATTTACGAGCTGAACCGGTTCCTTCTTCGCCTCTAGGGACCGGCGATCCGTTTGCTTCAAGTTCCTAAGGTGGTAGATGTGTCTGTTTCCTGCTCGGTAATAACCTGTACAATGGTACTTTTTTAGGACTGTCAGATAAGATAAACTAGATAATATCCCGTGCATTGCGACGGGAATTTATACGAAAACTCAAAACGGTGCCCGGGCTCATCTGCTCCCTCTCAGCAAAAAATTCAAAAAAAAAAAATACTAGAAAAATTCAAAAAATTCTAAATTTTTTTGTGGTGGTAGATAATTTGACGCGTGCGGTGCGCCCCAAAATCAACTTATTTGGACATCTGAGTAGCTCTCGGCAAAAAAGACAAATCAGGGTCAAAATAGTGCGTGAATAGTAAACATTTTTACAGACCCTGATTTTGTCTTTTTTGCCGAGAGCTTCTCAGATGCTCAAATGAGTTGAATTTTGGGGCGCACCTCACGCGTCAAATTATCTACCACCACAAAAAAATTTAGAATTTTTTGAATTTTTCTAGTATTTGTTTTGAATTTTTTTCTAAGCGTGGGTGCAGCTGAGCCCGGGTGCAGATTAGCCGCACTCGAATTTATATCACTATATAGAAGGAAAATCTATGGAAAGGGAAATAGTAAAACCATGGAAGGAACATATAAACATGTTCATTTGAACCTTCGATAGACTGATATGAAAAGTAAAAAGAAAGAGAAGGCAAAAATGTACCGTTAATGTTTGATGGAGCATTTTAGTTAGCGATAATGGAAAGTGGAAGTGGCGATGAAAGTACTTTTTTTAGGGATGCAGCGATGAAAATGGGGAATGTGTTTTTTTGAGGTGTTGAAAATGGGGAATGTGAAGTAAGCTTTATGCTCGTAGGCTCTGATGGGCCTAAAATCAGAAAGAAACAATTCTATTTTAATAATCAGAAGAGAAGAAAAAGGCGAAAGGGCAACACCATATCTAAAACAATATCAATTAAATTCGATTGATCTAAGTTTACCATGGTTATCTCAAAATATTAATTCAATTGAGAACTAAGATTATGACCAATAAACTACTGTCATGTACTAAAATAAAGGAAAGTCAAACAAAAAATTAAAAATAAAAGGAGATAGAGAGAGACCTCCTAAAATGTTTGTTTCATCCTTCTTGAACTTGGTTCATCGACTCATTATCCAGTTTCTTTATGCTATCGTCTCCCTTAAACTGCCATGCAGTGGGGCTAGCACTCGCACATAGATTAAAAAAAATCGGATGCGGCAAGGTAGTTAAGAGGAGCCTGGTGACCCCAAGAAGAACCAATGCCAAACTTGCGGACCTATGCAAAACAATTAGGTGAAAGAAGTTTGCCCTATGCATAGAAGAGTTTAGTTGTTAAACAGTTAAATGAACAAAGCTTAGCAACAACAAACTAAGCACCTAGTATTGGAGACTTTAGTTGCTAAATTTTTTAATGCACATAGCACCCATCTTAGCACCTGTGCATTGAAAAAGGCCAAGTGTTTTGGTGCTTCGGGGATTGTGAGGTCATTGAGAGCCCCACATATAAGGTTCTTTGATGCTTAGTTATTGCTCCTTCTTTCACATTTTTATTCATGACTACTCATTAAAATTTGTGAACATTAAAATAAAAAACATCTTTAAAATTCACCTTTTCAGATTCATTAATATTTATTAAAATTCACTGATATTTAAAGTTCACTATTATTTTTAAAGTTTGTGAATAGTTTTCAAATTTGCAAACATTTTTTTAATCCATAAATATTTTTTTAAAATTCGTGATTTTTAAAATTCACAATATTTTTAAAATCCTTTAGCATATTTTACTTAAACTAAAATTTTCAAATAAAAAAGAATAGCCAAATTTTTGTGAGCTAGTAGCAGGGCGAGCGGAAAAAACTACGCGAGCGAGAGGAGCAGGCAGCCAAGCTGAGCAAGTGAGGGCTTCATGGGCTGGCCGGGTTTTTTGGGGTTTATCTATGTTGGCTTCTGTTCTAATTATGTTATAGTGGGTGTTTTCTGTCGTTGTTATATCGTGTCGGGTTGCTGTTGGAGAGAGTATTTGCTCCGAGAGGAGAGTGGAGTTGTTTGGTGTGTGGTTGTGGTACCTTACAAGTTTCGGCCTCGATGTCAGCTGATGGTGGTTGTTTGAGCCTCTTGCAAACTTCTATTCCATGCTTAAACCATGTAACTATTTAGGTATTATAGTTGATGAGGTGGAGGAGAGAGAAACAATAAGAAAATGCGTCCTTCTTTTAATTAAGAGATGATCTCTTAGGTCATGTACAATGGTTGATAAAATAGTCTAATATTAGGTCCATCACGAGAAGACAATGAAACTTGATGTACAATTGGTCACTTCTTAGCCTTATCTCCGATCAGTAGATATTCCTAAATATGTGATGAAACTTTACTGTGATTTTTTCTGGACCAGAAGCAACCCTAGAAGGTTGGGGAGGAGGCCAGAAGCCTTACAGGAGAGCCACGAGCTCACCAGGCGCTCCCTGGGGGGTAGGGTGCGCCCCCTGAGCTCGTGACTCCCACGCAACTCCGTTTGACCTAATTCCACCTTATAAATTCTCAAATATTCCTAAACCAACAGGGAGCCACCCGAAACTCTTTTTCCGCCGCCGCAAGCTTCTGTTCTTTTGCGATCCCATATGGAGGCCTTTTCCGATACTTTGCCGGAGGTGAAACCAATCACTGAGTGCTTCTACATCATCCTTGCCGCCTTTCGATGATGCGGGAGTAGTTGACCATAGACCTATGGGTCCATAGCTAGTATCTAGATGGCTTCCTCTCTCTGTTTGATCTTCAACACAATGTTTTCCTCGGTCTCCTTGGAGTTCTACTCGATATAATCTTTTTTTTGCGGTGTGCTTGTTGGGATCCGATGAATTGTGGGTTTATGATCAGTAGTTGAGTCTTTTCTGAACTTTATTATACATGATTGTTATACCTTTGTATTTCTCTCCGATCTATCCGTTTGGTTTGGCCAACTAGATTGATTTATCTTCAGTGGGAGATGTGCTTTGTAATGGGTTCAATCTTGCGGTGCTCAATATCCCAATGACAGAAGAGGACAAGACACAAATTTGTATTGTTGCCATTAAATGTAAAACTATGAGGTTTATTCATATTGGTTGGGTCTACTTTGTCTACATCATACCATCTTGGCGTTACTCTGTTTGTCATGAACTTAATACCATAGATGCATGCAGAATAGCGGTCAATTGGTGGAGTAATAATAGTAGATGCAGTCATGAGTCGGTCTACTTGTATCGACGTGATGCCTATATACATGACTATTGCCATGAATACGTCATAACTATGCGTTTTTCTATCAATTGTCCAATAGTAATTTGTTTACCAACCGTATGTTACGTGTTCGGAAGAGAAACCTCTAGTGAAAATTATGACCCCCCGGGTCTACTTTTATCATATTATAAAAATAAAAAATATCTTGCTGCAATCTATTTACTTTGATTATTTTGCAATTTATCTATCTACCTATACAAGATTTAATCCTTACAGGTAACGAGCTCAAGGGGATTGAAAACCCTCTTGCCCGTGTTGGATGCAAGTATTTGTTTTTGTGCGTGCAAGTGTTGTTCACGAGGCTTTGCGTGATTCTCCTATTGGTTCGATAAACCTTAGTTCTCACTGAAGGAAATACTTATCTCCACTATACAGCATCTCCCCTCCTATTCGGGGAAAATCTCAACACAGCTCACGAGTAGAACCCAACAAACACACCGCGAAAAAAGATTACATCGGATATTACTCCGAGGAGAACATTGTATTGAAGATCAAAGAGAGAGAAGAATCTATCTATCTAATCACTATGAACCCGTAGGTCTGTGGTAAACTACTCAAACATCATCGAATGTGCAACAAGGTTGATGTAGAAGCCCTCCGTGATCGATTCCCCCTCTGGCAGAGTACCGGCGGAGGCCTCCAGATGAGATCACGAAAGAACAGAGGCTTGCAGTGGTGAAATAATCGTTTTGAGTCTCGCTCGGGTGGTTTTGGGATTTTTGGGAATTTATAGAAGTGAAATTAGGTCAAACGGAGCTACGACGGGCCCACAAGCTCAGGTGGCGCGCCCACCCCTCGTGTGAGCTTGCAGCTCTCACGTATATCTTCTGGCCTCCTCCCGAAGCTTCTAGAGTCCCTTCTGATTCAGAAAAAATCACTGTAAAATTTCATCATGTTTGGACTTCATTTCGTATTGTTTTTCTTTGAAACAATAAAATAGCAAAAATAGGAACCGTCACTGGGCACTGAGTTAATAGGTTAGTTACCAAAAATGATATAAAATTATATATAAAGCATACAAGATTGATAATATAATAGCATGAAACAATTAAAAATTATAGATATGTTGGAGACGTATCATCCAGTTGTCGGTCTCACCGCCAAGAGAGAGAGAGAGAGAGAGAGAGAGAGAGAGATGGAGTGGGCTCACTCTTGCAGGGCTGCTGCCCTAAACAATGCACTTGGACGAGAGATAGTGATGGGCCAAGCTAGATGGGTTTCTGGACTGTGAAGGCTTTAGGTATTTCTGTTTTTCCTTTTTGAATATTTAATTTAATCATAAAACCAAATCTATTCCAATTGGAAATTTCAACACAATAAAACAAATAAAATATTTGAATCTTAGGATAGTATTTCCAGCTCAAATACTAAGTAAAATACATATAATATTGTTTACAAATTTTATTTTGGGATTTATAAATGTTTCCTAAAACTTAACTTAGGGTTACAAATAATTACCAAAATATTTTTTAACACCAAACAAATTTTCAAATAACATTAAAAAATTCCAACTATTTTATATTGAAGGTGCCATCTTACCTTCTCTCATTTAATTTTCTTTGCTGGATTTGTTTCAAATAATGAAATCCAAAATGAATATTTGGGAAACTCCTTTCATTCCATCTCATTTGAATATTCAATAAATCCAAAACTTTCAAATTTTATTCAAATTTAGCTAAGAACAAGCATCAGAAGCAAATTTTTGATTAATCATATTTAAATAATGACATTCGTAAATTCTAAATTTTGGGATGTTACACTATTTCTATAAGGGTTTTTCTACTAGTGTTGCCATCGGTTAGTTCCACAACAACAAGACGAGGCTAAATATGCAAAATTGTGAACTAGCGAATTTTTTATGAGAAAAATCTCGACAAGGAACTCAACAATAATATTTTATGTTTCAAATGGGTATGTATCTTTCCTACTCTATTTCTCATGCGCGTCCAACATGGACCAAAAATAGAAAAATAATAAGATGACTTGTATTGGAGGAAAGTAATAGGGGATGTAACAGATCTGAAGTACATAATTTGAGCCCAATTTGATAGGGTTGAGCTACATACTCCACATATTCCACATCTTAATATGGCAAAGTTTTAATCCCACGTTGTCCTTATAATTTTGTCTCGCTGAATGGTGGCGAGATTTTGTGTGACGCCCCCGATTTGACCGTACACTAATCATGCACGCAAATGTGTACGATCAAGATCAAGGACTCACGGGAAGATATCACAACACAACTCTACAAATAAAATAAGTCATACAAGCATCATATTACAAGCCAGGGGCCTCGAAGGCTCGAATACAAGAGCTCGATCATAGACGAGTCAGCGGAAGCAACAATATCTGAGTACAGACATAAGTTAAAACAAGTTGCCATAAGATGGCTAACACAAATGGGGATACAGATCGAACGAGGCGCATGCCTCCTGACTGGGATCCTCCTAACTACTCCTGGTCGTCGTCAGCGGGAAGCACGTAGTAGTAGGCACCTCCAGTGTAGTAGGAGTCGTCGTCGACGGTGGCGTCTGGCTCCTGGACTCCAGCATCTGGTTGCGACAACCAGAAAGAAAAGAAAGGGAAAAAAGGGGAGAAAGCAACCGTGAGTACTCATCCAAAGTACTCGCAAGCAAGGAGCTATACTACATATGCATGGATATATGTGTAAAGGGCCATATCAGTGGACTGAACTGCAGAACGCCAGAATAAGAGGGGGATAGCTAATCCTATCGAAGACTACGCTTCTGGCAGCCTCCGTCTTGCAGCATATAGAAGAGAGTAGACTGAAGTCCTCCTGGTAGCATCGCATAGCATAATCCTACCCGGCGATCCCCTCCTCGTTGCCCTGTTAGAGAGCGATCACCGGGTTGTATCTGGCACTTGGAAGGGTGTGTTTTATTAAGTATCCGGTTCTAGTTGTCATAAGGTCAAGGTACAACTCCAAGTCGTCCTATTATCGAAGATCACGGCTATTCGAATAGATTAACTTCCTTGCAGGGGTGCACCACATAACCCAACACGCTCGATCCCATTTGGCCGGACACACTTTTCTGGGTCATGCCCGGCCTCGGAAGATCAACACGTCGTAGTCCCACCTAGACCAACAGAGAGGTCAGCACGCCGGTCTAAACCTAAGCGCCCAGGGGTCTGGGCCCATCGCCCTTAGCACACCTGCACGTTGCGTGGGCGGCCGGAAGCAGACCTAGCCTAGTAGGCGTTCCAGTCCAATCCAGCGCGCGCCGCTCCGTTGCTGACGTCACGAAGGCTTCGGCTGATACCACGATGTCGAGTGCCCATAACTGTCCCCGCGTAGATGGTTAGTGCGTATAGGCCAGTAGCCAGACTCAGATCAAATACCAAGATCTCGTTAAACGTGTTAAGTATCTGCGAACGCCGACCAGGGCCAGGCCCACCTCTCTCCTAGGTGGTCTCAACCTGCCCTGTCGCTTCGCCACAAAGATCCACTCGCGGGTACTCCTACGAGCCGACCTGTCTTTTAGTCATCACAGGTATCATGTATAAAGTATATAGTATATACCCGTGATCACCTCCCGAAGTGATCACGGCCCAGTAGTATATCATGGCAGACGGACAAGAGTGTAGGGCCACTGATGGAACACTAGCATCCTATACTAAGCAGTAGGATAATAGGTAATGGTAACAACAGTAGTAGCAAGGATAGGCTATGCATCAGGATAGGAATAACGGAAAGCAGTAACATGCTACACTACTCTAATGCAAGCAGTAGAGAAGAGTAGGCGATATCTGGTGATCAAAGGGGGGGGGCTTGCCTGGTTGCTCTGGCAAGAGAGAGGGGTCGTCAACACCGTAGTCGTACTGGGTAGCAGCGGCGTCGGTCTCGGTGTCTAGCGAGAGAAGAGGGGGAAGAAACAATAAATATAATGCAAGCATATGCATAGTGATGCATGACATGACAAGTAACGACGTTAGAGGTGCCCTAACGCGGTAGTAGGTGATACCAGTGAAGGGGGATGACATCCGGGAAAGTATCCCCGGTGTTTCGCGTTTTTAGGCAGAGGAGCCGGAGGGGGGAAAGTTGCGTGTTCGTTATGCTAGGGATGCGTGGCGGACGAACGGGGTGTTTATCCGGATTCGTCTCGTCGTCCTGAGCAACTTTCATATATAAAACTTTTTCATCCGAGTTATGGTTTGTTTACTATTAATTTTCTAAGTTTTAAACATTTTCTGGAATTTCTGAATTTACTTTAATTCGAATTAATAAACAGATAAATTGCTATGGGTACACAGGAGTGTACCCATCAACATGTGCATGTGTATGAGATGTGGGGCCCTATAGTCAGCAGTCAACAGTCAAAGATGAGAGGGTTGACTGGTCCAACTGACATATTGGGCCCACATGTCATTGAAAGGTGTGTTCGATCTTATCCACAGAAATAGTAAAAGGGGCGGTCCCACCTGTCATAGGGACATTTTGTTTTAACAGATTAGTTAGTAGATGGGGCCCGTTTGTCATAGTCTTAGGTTAATTAAACATGGTTAATTTGTTTTAACTAAACGATTAGGTTAATCTAATCCAGATTAATTAAGTTAATTAATTCTTAAATTAATTAATTAATTAATATTTTAATTATTATATTTTTTTGTTATTCTTTTTTTTAACGTTCTGGTGGTGGGTGCCCCATGTCAGTGGCCCAAAGGCCATATCGGTTCGGGCCAAGGGGCGCCAGGAGCGGGCGCCTGCCCGTAGGGAGCACGGCAGGGCGAAGCCAGTGGCCGGGACGGCCTGCAGGCGGCGCGCGCGGTCCCGCGTGGAGAGGGACTGGCCTTGGCCAAGCCAGATGGGCGCGGCCCCGGTGCGCTGGTCGCGGCGATGGCTGGGTCCAGCAGGGAGGCGAGCGGGGCATGTGCGGGAGGGGGTAGGAGTGGCGCGGTACACGCGCGCGAGCGATGCACGGCGAGGGAGAGGCAAGCGCGAGGGGGGGACGGCCGCGACGGCGGAGGTGGCTCCGGCAGGGAGCAACAGCAGGCAGTGGTCGCTGCGGAGCGGGCAAGGGGCGAGGCCGCAGAGTGAGGACGACGAGCGCGGGAAGCGGGGCCGTAGGCGGAGCGCGACGGAGATGGGGGGAGGGCGAGGCGTGGGGCGCGTCTCCGAGCGGCGCGACAAGCAGAGGGCCGCGACGGGCGCGGTGCGGGCGTGCACGCGGTAGAGGAGGCCGGGGCGTCGCAAAAGGCGCCGGCGATAGAGGGAAAGGGGGAGAGGAGGGGTCCTCACGGTGGGTCGCAGGGGACAAGGCAATGGGGCTTGGGGAGGATGACGGAGACGACGAGGTTGATGGGGAGGCAGTCCGGCGGGGGAGGGTGAAGCAGTCCGGCGGGGGGGGGGGGGGCTCCGGGCGCCGGCGTCAGCGTGCGGGGGCGAGGGGATCGGGAGTTCCCGATCCAGATCCAGGGGGAGGAGTGGTGCGAGTGGGGTGGGGGTGAGCTAGGGTTTCGGTCGTGGGGGGGATAAGGGAGGCGTGGGGGAGGCCGGTTGGGCCTGCGGTCGAATGGGCCGGCCTGCTGGGCCGAAGCCCAGTGGGGGCCTTTCTCTTTCTCTTTTTTTGTTTTCTGTTGTTTTTTTTTCTTTGTATTTTCTTTTGTTATTTCTTTTTTGTTTTAATTCATTTAAAAGCATTTAGGCATTTTATAAAAATGTGTTTACTTCACCATAATTACCGATGCAATATTAGATATAGCCCGAACATTTTATTTTAATATTCGAAAACTTTTGTCGTTTGACTTAATTAGGATTTAAATTTAAAACGGTTTTGAATTAACCCGAAATTAATTACAGTGACAGAGGTGACGTGTCACCATTAACGTGAGATTACTGTAGCGTGATTATCCGGGCGTTACATTTTGTTTCCCCGATTAACATGGGGTCTCCTCGGTAATTTCTTGACGTAGAATTTCTAGGGAATCTATAATTTGTATAGTATAGACGTGTCAAAAAAGTCATGTCACTAATCAGTTTGTTCCAACTGGCTTTTATGCTCCTAGAACTATGTCTCCCTTAGGTATGTATGTGTTATATGTGAGCTAATTGGGCACGACTATAGCCACATGTTTTGCGCCAACACAAATTTGCAAGAAGGCATGTCTAACAAGAAAGCTAGGGTGATGGTTAGTGCCGCAGTCACCACAAAAGACTTAAATCTGCCATGTGTGAGTGTTGCCCGAAAAAATGTCCAATCTGGATGGATGGATGATCTTGTAACTTTGAGGACTGCAACCTATGAAATTTCTGGAAGACGCCATTGTCCATAAATGATTACCGTTATTTTTTTTTAGAAAAAGAGGACGACCCCCGGCCTCTGCATCTGGACGGTGCATACAGCCATTTTATTAATTATTGACATAAGACCGTACAGAGTCATACAGCAATAAGTCAAAAGCCACCAAAACAAGTAACAACTGTCGCTATCTCTATCCAGTTGATGTAGGGGCGCTGAAAGTCTGGGCCTAATACCAAACAGACCACGCAGCCAAACCTAAACATCTAAAGACTTGAGGTCCCACCCAAGACGCCTGCCTGGTATGGGCACCCACCAGTCCAGCGTGCTTCTCAATCAGGACCCCTGCCGGGTATGAGGCCGCCGCAGCCGCCTGCCACCAATCCATCTTCAGAGCTGTACTGCTGCACCGACCTTGCCAAGCCTATCTGCCATCAACGCCACCATGACGCCAGACAGCTTCCACCTCCTGCACGAGTCCATCTCCGCGCATCAGACGCCGAGTCTCCACAGCGCCACGCCGCTGAGATCCGCCACCATCAATGTGTAAGATGAAGCACCGCTCCACCAAAGTCGCCGTCCTCTAGTCCCTCGAGCCCGTGTGCACCTCCAAGAATGACGCCCCCAGGGGGGAAACGACACCAGAGAGCCGCCGTCATCCGATCTACTGATCTAGGGTTTCCCCCAGAGGTAGCAGAGAGTGGCCTTGAACTTCTCCACGACGATGCCTTCAGGAAGGGAACGACGCAGACAGCGTCGCCATCGCCGGCCTTGGCAATAGCCAATAGCAGGTTTTCACCCGGGTCTGATCGAAGACCTCCATCCCTCGTGCACGGGTCGCCGCCATCCTTGCCGGGATCTGGATGATCCCGCTGCTAGATCTCAGCAAGGAGAAGCCCCCCACCGAGACCCGCCGGCCGAGCAGTGGAAGCCGAGATCGCGCCCGCAGGATCAGATCCGCGATGGATCCATGCCCGCGCCGCCGCCCCGGAATCAGCCCCGCGCGCAGCCGGCACCGCCTACCGAGGCTCGCCGCCGCGTGCCCCGCGCCCCACCACCGCTCGCCGAGGCCTGCCACCTCGCGCCAAACCGCGAGCGCCGCAGGACACCGCCGCCTGCTGCCTAGATCCGCCGCACGCGGAAGAAGGGGAGTCGGGAGAGGGAGTCCCCCCGCCGCCGCCGTCTGCCACGCGGGTTTCACCCGGCGGCGTCACCCGGCGGCGGCGCGAGAAGGGGAGAAGGAGAAGACGGCGGCGGCCCTAGGGTTGGAGAGCCCCCGAGTCGCCCAGGGCGGGGGCGACGCGAGGGACCCTTGGGCTCTGGGCATTCTTAGAGCCAATCATGCAGGCCGGGGGCACATGACTTCCATCAAATTCATATGTTGCGGTCCTCTGGGCATTTGAGACAATTCTCTATTGGGCATTCTTTCGGATAGCGCACTCATATGGCAACCTCAGGTGAACACTATATTGAATACAAGTGATGAATGCACTATTTATCTATCAACGGTAGGGCAGTATGCTAAATTTAGACTATGCATGCATAGGACCAACCAAAGAAAGACCAATACCTAAAATTTCCGTGGATGAGCGCT
The DNA here is from genome assembly GCF_018294505.1 of Triticum aestivum. Classification (NCBI taxonomy): domain Eukaryota; kingdom Viridiplantae; phylum Streptophyta; class Magnoliopsida; order Poales; family Poaceae; genus Triticum; species Triticum aestivum. Next base: position 73,815,564 of record NC_057809.1, read on the forward strand.
CTATCCTTTTCACCTCACATTATTATAGGATGGTGTTTTTGTTTAGAACTCGTGAACTATTATTTTTTAGGGATCTTGAACTACAAATTTATGCTACCTGAAGTTCAAAAAATTGATTTTGGGAGCAGACTGTGCGTGCGTGCGTGCGTGCGTGCGTGTGTGTGCGTGTGTGGTGTGTGTGTGTGTGTGAGAGAGAGAGAGAGAGAGAGTAGTTCGTGGGACACGGCTCTGGGTGGGGTTTAAATTTGGTGTTCATATTTAATTACTTGTTATGTATTTCAAGCGATCTACACGATCTTATATTTTTTTTACAGAGGGGTACAAGAGAGTACGGTTTGACCGAAACTGCATGAAATTTACAGTTTAGGGCTCTTCTCGATTGTAGGATTTTTGGTGCCCTTTTTGGTTCGTAGGAAAATGTAGAGAAGAGATAGAGGAATAGAAATTTCCTTTTGGCAAATGGAGCAAAGGAAAATGGAGGAATTCTTTATGATCTTGCTCCTATTTCTTTAAAGAGAAAAACTTTGTAATTTTACGATCAACTTGGACCATTTTCCAAAATCACTATACATGAAGTACACATCCGAGTTCTGTGGTGGCAAGAAAACAGATTATAATTTTTTTCCTTATTTTTCTTTGAAGGGAAAACCACTTGGCACTTTATTGCGAGTTTACGAGTATAACATCCTGTAGTACATGCGGAATCGGAAATCTAGAGAAATCATCGTCCCAATTATACATAAATTTGAATCATAAGCATGCCTAGCTAAGAAATGTGCCAAATCATTAGCTTCCCTTCTGCAGTGCTAAAAACAGATTGAATTGATCTCGTGGGCATAGAGAAAGCAATCCGCTAAGATTGCGGAGTATGGCGCCAAAATATCCACATCACCTTTGCACGTTGAGATAACCTCAAGGCAATCTGATTCAACTAGCACATTTGAGCAGCCAATTTGGTTGATCAGATGAAGACCTTGGCGTAGGGCTAAAGCCATAGCAGCGCTGTCTGCATATGTGAAGGGTTATGCCTACTGACTGTTTTTTCTAATCAGTATATGTCTTGTTCTTCTAATCTTTCTTTTTTGTGCATCCTTATGTTCTACTCTCTTTTTTTGTTCCATTCACATGTTCCAATAAGACAGGATCAGTGAATTTTTTATGATTTGAGTGCTAAATTTGAACGAAAACCATAATAAGTATTTTGGATTGGAGGGAGTATAAATTAATAATTGGTGCCAATCATGTGGAGAATAAAAAAAGAACTCTCTTATGTCAAACTACAATCACGTGGGGACCAAAAATAGTTGATCAACGAATTTCTACACAGGTAGAGCACATAAGAAATGTAAGTACTTATTCACACTTATTTTCAAGATTGTTCTTGTTTTAAATTCTATCACTATTCAGAAAAATAACCTTATGAAAGCACGTGCGAAATACGAATCAAGGATACGAGTTTTAGCCAATGGGGATAAGTGGGCAAATACATGAAAGCTCAAATGCAACAAATGGAAAAGCACATGTAAGCTTTGGTGACGATGATGTCAATTTAAATGTTAATGATTGGTCTCTTTCAAATTTTTAACTCATGCAGTTCGCATCTACTCCCTCCGTTCCAAAATAGATGACCCAACTTTATACTAACTTTAGTACAAAGTTAGTACAAAGTTGGATCATCTATTTTGGAACGGAAGGAGTACTACATACGGTAGTATTTAATGCAAACAACATTAAACTTTGCTCCCCTAAAAAAAATTAAACTTTGCAGCATACACCAAACAATCTGACTCAGGTGTCCCATGTTTCAAGAAATTCAGTTCATTTCCGAGCAGTTCAAGATCATTAGCGAGCAATGAAGATAAGTTGAAGAGATGAACAACTGCATCGAACACGCAACAGCAAGACTCCACTTTCACCATGATAATGAGAAAATACAGTGGTCTTTAATCTAGTATCATCCGAAATGATAGTTACAAAATAATTCTGCACAACAACACACCTCAACAAACGAACATAAATTGGTTCTTAACAGTTCATCACTTGATCTAATTAGTCAGTAAAGCAGCATAGCAAAACAGTTCAGCTTTCAACATGCATTATTCTCATCAGATGCACTGATCTTGTCTTAGCTGCAATTTCAGCAGCCCTCTTGGAGTTTTAGTTCTGCAGCTTTGGCACAGTTGTTTCGCCGGTGACCCTCGACGCCACAGTTCTTGCACTGAACAGGTTTCCAAGGTTGCTTTGGAACATCTCCTCGATCCGGGCAAGTCATCCTCTTGGGTCCCTGCCGCCGACAAATGGTGCAGCATCTTGTGCGCTTACTCAATCCTTCGTATGGCGCCTTGAGTTGCATGTTGTTTCACTGATTATGCAGAGCACATAAAACTGCAATTAGACTATCGTGTTGAATTTGTTTCAGGGAGAGAACGATGTGCAATCGGAAGTAACAGATGTGATCAGCACATATGTATCACTCTGCTTTTGCATCGATAAAATTATACTGAACTATTCATAATGCTCCAGTTGGTTCTTGAATTGCTAATGAATCAAGAAAAACACTTGGGAAGGATTATGATTTTTATGTACCTCGGCCATTCAGAGGCTAATGTTGGCATTATCATATTTGTTCTACTAGAAAAAATGGTGTTCAAACCACATAAAACTATGGCAAGTTCAGCATGGTAGGTGGGGTTCTTTCATTTCAGTTTCTTATGGAGCCATATATATGTATGTATGTTGTTTCCGATATGCCTTCATTTTCAAAGCAGGATTGCAACTGTGTTGACATATATTTGATTCATCAGTACAAATAATTGCACAACGTGATAAGTAGTTCAAATGAAGTATGGAAATTTGTGGGGTTGTCTACATAAACAACATAAGAGGAAAAATACAAGTAGAATTTCAGTTACAAGATTTGTTATAAATAGCTTATATAAAATATTACTATTATGATAGCGGCAGCAGCCATCGTAAGGCAAGGAGGACGACTCTCACTTTATCTCATCCGTCAATTCCAAGTTTCATTACCTCATCCGTTGTTTTATGATAGCTGCAGTTGTTTGCCAGAAATCTTGGTTATTTATGTTGTTGGTCGCCTTCCATCTCTACAAGAGCTTGAGTTCTCTATTGTAGGCTCTATTTTTATTCCGGTGTTACTCAAAGCTATATTAATAGTTATTCTAAAAAGAGCTATATTAAAACTCTGCACCTATATTCTGAAGGATGGACCATTTAAGACTCATCTGCACTTGTTTTCTGCTTTACAGTGGAAAAAAGCATGTGTCTTGCGTCAAATATCGGTAACTAAGGCAGCTTTTGTAACTCCAAACCAAAGACTATGCTCAAGTTAATTTAACCTTGATTTTGTTTCTGGGGGGAGAGATCATACTGCATTTTCAATCTATACATGCGTACAACTTAAGCTGAGCATGTAGACCCTACATACTGAAAACTTCCCAATTCTATGGGCTGTAAATTCTCAAGTTACATTTCGAAATTCAGTTATGAAGATTATTATAATTTTGGTCTTGGTTGACAATCCCTATAAACTGGAACCTGCACATATGCAGGTTGCACGATCTGCACTTGCACAATATTATTTTCCATTTTTGATTTCTAGGTTTTGTACATCTTGCCCTCTCCACCAACTTTTTCCTATCTGTTCTTAAAGATTTTGCACATGTTCTTTTTGGCTGAAGATCAAGTACACATATACTCCCTCCGTTCGGAATTACTTGTCACAAAAATGGATGTATCTACAACTAAAATACATCTAGATACATTCATTTCTTGGACGAGTAATTCCGAACGGAGGGAGTAGAAACTCATCTTCTTCAGGTTTGTGCCATTAATTTTGGAATTGGATCACTGAATACTTTCATACCTGCGTGTCCATCCAGGAGCTCTAGGTCCATCTTGCCTATGGACTGTTCGGAAGCTTGTACTGAGCCCTCCCTTTCAGCTGCCACCGCCACATCCCGCACATATAGATCTGCTGGTCAAAGCTATAGGCCGGGAGCTGAAGCTGCTGCATCCCCGCAACCGGTGCGCTGACTGGGTATTGAAGCGGCCCCATCGTACTGCACTATCACTGACCTCCTCAAGCACCGTCAATCTGCTCAGCAAGAGGAGGAAATTGCATATCAATCCCATGGAATCCAAACCGAACAGAAAAATCTGGTGAGACTAATGAACTATTGTCATACCTTTTAATTGGCCGATTGCACTGATCAATCAGTGCTGCCGGTAGGCAATGAAGTGCGCGAGGTGACGCAGAGGCTCTGTACAAGTACCGTCGAAGCGGTCTAGCTCTGCCTCAGCGCTCGCCACAAGCTGTGCCGCGTACGCGAGGGTCCCGTCCATGCCCATCAGCTTCGGGTACGTTGCCTTGTCGGTCGCAATGTCCTTCCCTGCCGTCTTCCCCAGCTGCTCGGACGCGCGCGTCACGTCCAGCACGTCATCCACTACCTGGAATAGCAGGCCGACATAACGCGCGTACCGCCGGATGCCCTCGATCTCTTCATCGGCTCCACCGGAGACGATGGCGCCGCACACCGCCGCGGCCTCTAGGAGTCGTGCCGTCTTGTGCACGTGGATGTACTCTAGCGTGGCCAGGTCGACGTCTGTGCCATCGCTGGCAAGGTCCACGACCTGCCCTGCCACGAGCCCGTCCGTGCCCACGGCGCTGGCGAGCTCTGCCACAGCACGGAGTGCGCAGTTCGCCGGCATGCCATGCTCCGTGCATCCCCGGGCAACGTGCTCGAACGCACGCGCCAGGAGCGCGTCCCCCGCGAGCAGCGCGATGCTGACGCCAAAGACGACGTGGTTTGTGGGGCGGTCGCGCCGGAGGTGGTCGTCGTCCATGCAAGGGAGGTCGTCGTGGATGAGCGACATGGTATGGACCATCTCGACGGCATAGGCCACCGGCAGGGCAGCGGCCTCATCGCCGCCCACTAGCTCGCACGCAGCAAGCGTAAGCATGGGGCGCACCCGCTTGCCCCCCGCGAAGAGCGAGTAGCGCATGGACTCAAAGAGGCGCTCGGGGTGGCCAAGCGGCAGAGCGCGGTCGAGCGCTTCATTCACGGTCATTGCCTTGGACGCCATGTATCGCTCGAGGCTGAAGGGATCCTTGTCCTTGAACACGGTGCTGGTGCTCGTCGGAGCGCACCGTACGAGGCTGGGCGTGGATTTCTTGGCATGAAGTGAAGTGCTTCTTGGAGGAAGATGGAGCTTGAAACTGAATTTGGAGGAACTGGTTGCATTGATGTTTATCTGATTGAATGATCTTGCCTGGAGATAACAACGATGAAATGTCAGCGAAGATTAAAGAAATTTGTGCCAAAGAGACTGCATTTTAGCATAATATATAACCTATAGCACTATTTAAGGTACAGATGTTATGTTAGTACATAGAAGCTAATTTCAATTAAATATCGGCGCATTATCATATTTGAGCTAATTTCTCAAATAATGGGAGTACTAGCTTTTGCAATGAAAAGGACTCTAGGTAGTATTTGGCCACTATCGTATTTCTTCAGGAATACCTTCGCTGCCATTGTCAGGCTGAGTGGAAAGGCATAAGATGATTGATAACTCAGAATTTTCTGTCAAAGTAAAACAATGAAAAAATTAGATCAACGACAGTGAACTGTTCCAAAGTAATCACTGGCCACATTGCAAACTAAGCCTGAATTGCTAACCAGCATGTGTGTCTTCTGTGAATATGAAACAAACCGATGTTCTTCATCAATCATAAAAGAAATCAAAAATAAGTCATGCGATGCTAGGATCTACCTCCAAATGAAGTACTATGACATTCTTATTTTCTGGCTCCTATGCCTGTCTGATTCCTGTGTAAATGCACTATATAAATTATTTGTATAACTAATAGTAAATGATTTTTATAAAGTGAGGGAATGCTGATACGAATAGGAATACTAATTTGTCGGTATAATCTATGTTTATCAACAGTCTTGTCAACCTTATCGCATAGGACAAATTCTCACCAAATGCCTGGTTGGTAGATGATTCCAGCACTAAAACAAACTGAAGGAGGGTTTTCTTCACACTTCGGTGTATACCTGAAAAATAAGACAGTATAGCACATTGCATCAGTTTGAAGGAAGGAAATTAAACATGATCAGAATTCAAAAGCTGCACCATAACAGAGACTATCATTGGTTGATCATACAGAGGTGGCGCACATGAGCGACCCAGGTGCGCCGTATGCATGTGAAACTGAAGCGAGGGAATAAAAGAACATGCATGCCAGGGATATCAGAGGAGGGTTTCACTGATCTGGATAAGGATTTTGTGCCCTTTGTTCTTATTTAAAGCTTGCATCTCTTGCATTCTCCATACAAATACTTTCCTGAAATCCAACTAGAACTGAATAAATTAACTATGGGCAGAGGAAGGAGGGAGGACCTTCGTGGTACTGCTGTTGGTACTTGCTATCTCCCCAACTTAAATTGTTGTGGCTGCCTCACGCCTCATGTCGAGCCGATTACGATTCTCCATCTGTAAACCAAAATGTAAATGGATACAAAAGTCAGTCTGTAAAAAATATGCAGATATGAGCATATCACTGCTTGATATAATCACAAAATGATGGCTATGAAGCAGTGGAGTAGCTGATGATGTCAAAACTCAGTCAGTATCTATTAGCCGAGACTACTATGTATTTCCCTCTGTATTGGCAATTGCTTTGTTTGACGATTCATTTCATAGCAGTGGTTCATCAGGGGGGAAAAGGTTGCAGCTCTACTGTGCATGGAAATGGTGCGGTGTTGATATAATTAAAACTTTGGTTTGATGAGGTGAAAGGGCGGCCGAGATTCATCCTGCTGGTTGGTGCTTTTGAATGCACGAAAAGCAGAGCAGCCCTGGCAATGTCGCCAAAGAGTAGCACTTAATGCTGCAGGATGAATTGAAATTGAACTCATTTTTCATTTGGTCATCTATCTATCTATCTATCTATCAGGCAAGTGTTGTCATGCAATCTGTACTCTTATGTGCTGGAAATTTCGGAAAGGGCAACGTGGCCTATCCGTGTCTCTGCGCATCAGTTGATGTATTCACTGAAGAACTAGCAAACATGCATCATGCATCAATCTGGTCATTTAGCAATGGTAGAAACCTCGCGGGAGAAGGTATGGTCATTGGCATCGATCTTGAGTGCACTGAGTTTTGTAAACGAAGAGAAAATAAGGTACCTCATGGGAAAGGAGGAGTCGTGGGGCGGATGGCGTCGGCAGCGGCAGCGGAACGCACAGATTCGGGGGCGGCAGATGGCGTCGGCGTCGGGCGCAGCAGCCAGGAACAACTTGCCTCAACTCGAGGATTCAGGGGCCGGTAGCTGGTGTCGGCGTCGGAGGCGTCGGCGTAGAATCGGCGGCGGCGCGCCAGCAACCCCACGGCGTGATGTGGAGGGGCACACGGCGGCGTCGTGCGGCCTCGGCCGAGCGGAAATCAGCGGGCAGTGGTGGATCGGCGGTCGGCGGCAGAAGCAGGGGAGAGACGGGCCGGCGGGGCGGTGGCGCGGTGGTCGGCAAGGCTCGGGCAGCAGGGGCGGTTGGCGGCGGAAACAAGGGAGAGATCGGCGTGGATCGTGGGTAAAAAATTTTTTTTGGCGATGACGAAGCGGTACGGAGTATTGTTTTTTGACGTAAACAAAACTTTATTCCTCAGATAATAGCGAGATCGTGGATGGAGTTGATCATGGAATGTGTGACCTCAGTAAGTTACAGAGTGAGATTTAGTGACACTGAGACTGAAGAATTTATACCTACTAGGGGACTGAGACAGGGGATCCTCTGTCCCCTTATCTATTTTTGTTGTGCTCAGAGGGCTTATCTTGCTTGTTAGCCCATGAGGAGGATATTGGCGGAATTAAAGGTATTCTCGTATGTAGAAATGCTTCATCTATATCCCATCTCTTGTTTGCTGATGATTCCTTGATATTGATGAGGGCCAATGCCCATAATGCACACACCTTGAAGAGAATATTTACCACATACTGCAGTAGCTCTGGGCAGCAGGTTAGCACCGCTAAATCAAGTGTTTTTTTTCAGTTCAAACACCAATGTCCATGTCAGAGAAGAGATTTGCAGGGAACTGGATATCTTAACAGAAGCCCTTTCTGACAAGTATTTAGGTTTGCCTACGATGGTTGGAGTGGATCGAAGTGACTGCTTCCAGCATCTCATTGATAGAATTTGTCAGAGATTGAAAGGGTGAAAGGAGAAGACTCTATCTATACAAGGGAAAGAGATCTTATTAAAATCAGTTGCACAGGTGATCCCTACTTATGCCATGTCTATGTTTAAACTCCCAAAAGGGACTTGCAAAAATATTACTGATGAGATTGCGGGGTTTTGGTGGGGAGATAATGAGGAGAAAAAGAAATTGCATTGGTTTGCATGGTGGAAGATGTGCATCCCAAAGAGGAAGGGTGGTATGGGGTTTAGAGATCTTCACAGTTTTAACCTTGCTTTATTAGCAAAACAGTGTTGGCGACTTCTCCAGAATCCAGATTCTTTGTGTGCACGTGTTCTGAAAGCTAAGTACTATCCAAATGGTGATATTCTCAGTGCGGGCCCCAAGAAGGGTTCCTCGTTTACATGGCAGAGCATTGTTGCGGGCATTCAAACATTCAAAAGGGGTTGTATATGGCGTGTTGGAACTGGCTCAAGAATTGACATTTGGCAAGATCCTTGGATACCCTCTAGTGAATCCAGGAAAGTGATTACGCCTAGAGGATGGATAATGTTGAATAAAGTGGAAGAACTAATAGATCCACACTCAGGTTTGTGGGATGAAGAACTTATTCGTTCAGTTTTTTCAGTTGTGGATGCACAAAGAATTTTACAAATACCACTGAGGGTTGAGGTGTTCGATGATTTTGTAGCTTGGAATGCTACGCGGTCTGGTACTTTCTCAGTTAGGTCCGCTTACCATGTTGAATTTGAACACCAGTTCAGACACCAGTGGCGTTGGGGAGACGGTCAGGGTGGTTCTCAGTTGAATGATATCTGGAAGACCATTTGGGCCCTTGTTTTACCTGGGAAAGTGAAGCATTTCATCTGGAAAACATTAAAAGGAGTCCTCCCCTGCTTTGGAACCTTAGCTAATCGCCATATTCCGTTAAGTGCTCAGTGTCCACATTGTAGGATTGGTATGGAAGATATCCAACATTGTCTCTTTGCGTGTCCTCGAGCGATGGAAGTTTGGTCAGAACTTGGCCTTGAAGACGACATTTGTCGAGCTATTTCTGAAGATCGGTTAGGACCTGTAACCATGGAGATTCTATGCAGGGCTCAAGGTGTTTCGAACGAGCTCCCAAAGGCAAAGTTGATCGCGGTTTCAGCATGGTATATTTGGTGGCAACGCCGTCAGTTTGTGAGGGGGGGGGGTAAGCATACAATCCCCCGATCGTACAGCCACATCGATCAAAGTACTATGTACTAATTTTATCCGAGCATCATCGCCCAAATTTACGGTGCGTAAGAGGGAGCATATGTGGCGGAAACCAGCAGCGGGAATGGTCAAGATAAATGTGGATGCATCCTTTTGTTCTGAAAACATGTCAGGGGCTACGGGAGCTATTGCTTGAGGCGATAAAGGTGATGTTGTTGCTGCTGCTTGTTGGTTCATTCCCCATGTTAGCAGTGTGGACTCAGCAGAAATTCATGCAGTATACAACGGTATAGTCCTTGCACTCCCGATTGGTTGCAGCTCAGTGGTTATTGAGTCTGATAGTACAAATGCAGTTCAGATTTTCAACCAAGGCGATGAGTTCTTTGGACCAGATGTTGCCATAGTACTAGAATGCAAACAATTAACAGCAGATCTTACAAATGTGGAATGTATCCACTGCTTCCGAGAGGCCAATGAAGTAGCAGATAGCTTAGCAAAATTCTCTTTCAAAAATAGATTTTCCGATTTTTGGGAAAGTTCTATACCTGACTTTGTTTCTCACCTTATTGTAAATGACTTGGCTATCATATGAGAAATAAAGTTTTAAGTTATCAAAAAAAACTGAGAAATAAAGTCCGGGATTGAGCGCTCCCAAACATCTGAACCTCTACTTGAAAGAGAGTATTTAGCTATAGCATCAGCTACTTCATTTGCTTCACGTAGACATGCAATGATCTCGTATTGGGCAAGATCCATTCCTAATTCTTTCCCTTCAAGCACAAAAGCTGAATCTTGCCCCGAGTAATCCTCCAGGTTGAAAGCTTGAACCGCATTAGAACAATCGGATTCAATTTGCAGGACAGAGCAGCCAATCCTTGAAGAGAGATAAAACCCATTGCGAATGGCCATCATTTCTGCTGTTTCTGCTGATGCCACATGCGGTATAAACCAACCAGCGGCAGCAATGAACTCTCCGTGCTCATCCCTCGCAATAGCTCCCGTACCACCAGTCATATTTTCACAGCAGAAGGAAGCGTCGACATTGATCTTTACAACTCCCCTTCTCGGTTGCTGCCGCATGTGCTCACGTTTTCTCATAGGTTGATGCACAACAAGAGAGCGAAAGAAGTTTGTAGCAAGTACTCTGATTGTAACTGCTGTTCTGTCTGGTTCCTGGATGAATTTCTCTTTCACCATCTGTCTCCTTTGCCACCAAATATACCAACTAGCCACTACCAATAATTCAGCCATAGGTAATCCCTCCTTGATGTCATGGTTATACATTAGGGTGCTCATCGTGGAGGAACCCGATCTATCCTGCATAGCTGATTGTTGGATCTCTTTCTTAACTCCAAGGTTATCCCAAATCTCCAGTGCATGCTCACATTAAAAGAGACAGTGTTGTGAATCTTCGAAGCCTACCTTGCATACTGAACATTGGCCAGAAATAGGTATGTGGCGTCCGGCCAGCATTCCATAGCATGGTAGAACTCCTCTGATAACTTTCCAGACAAAGTGCTTGACCTTCCCAGGCACTCGAAGAGCCCAAACGTGTTTCCATATGTCCTGGTCTCAGCTCCCTTGTGGGCAAGACTGTTGGAAATATGCCCTAGAGGCAATAATAAAAGGATTATTATTATATTTCCTTGTTCATTATAATTGTCTATTATTCATGCTATAATTTTATTATTCGGAAATCGTAATACATGTGTGAATACATAGACCACAATGTGTCCCTGGTGAGCCTCTAGTTGACTAGCTCGTTGCTCAACAGATAGTCATGGTTTCCTGGCTATGGACATGGGGATGTCATTGATAACGGGATCACATCATTAGGAGAATGATGTGATGGACAAGACCCAATCCTAAACATAGCACAAGATCGTATAGTTCGTTTGCTAGAGTTTTTCCAATGTCAAGTATCTTTTCCTTAGACCATGAGATCGTGTAACTCCCGGATACCGTAGGAGTGCTTTGGGTGTACCAAACGTCACAACGTAACTGGGTGACTATAAAGGTATACTACGGGTATCTCCGAAAGTGTCTGTTGGGTTGACACGGATCAAGACTAGGATTTGTCACTCCGTATGATGGAGAGGTATCTCTGGGCCCACTCGGTAATGCATCATCACAGTGAGCTCAAAGTGACCAAGTGTCTGGTCACGGGATCATGCATTACGGTACGAGTAAAGTGACTTGCCGGTAACGAGATTGAACGAGGTATTGGGATCCCTACGATCGAATCTTGGGCAAGTAACGTACCGATTGACAAAGGGAATTGTATACGGGGTTACTTGAATCCTCGACATCGTGGTTCATCCGATGAGATCATCGAGGAGCAAGTGGAAGCCAACATGGGTATCCAGATCCCGTTGTTGGTTATTGACCGGAGAGCCATCTCGATCATGTCTACATGTCTCCCGAACCCGTAGGGTCTACACACTTAAGGTTCGGTGACGCTAGGGTTGTAGAGATATGAATATGCAGTAACCCAAAAGTTGTTCGGAGTCCCGGATGAGATCCTGGACGTCACGAGGAGTTCCAGAATGGTCCGGAGGTGAAGAATTATATATAGGAAGTGCAGTTTCGGCCATCAGGAGAGTTTCAGGGGTCACCGGTATTGTACCGGGACCACCGGAAGGGTCCCGGGGGTCCACCGGGTGGGGCCACCCATCCCGGAGGGCCCCATGGGCCAAAGTGGGGAGGGGAACCAGCCCATAGTGGGCTGGTGCGCCCCCCTTGGCCCACCCCATGCGCCTAGGGTTGGGAACCCTAGGGTGGGGGGGCGCCCCACCTGGCTTGGGGGGCACTCCACCCCTTGGCCGCCCCCCCTAGGAGATCCCATCTCCTAGGGCCGGTGCACCCTGTAGGGGGCCTATATAAAGGGGGGAGGGGGCAGCCGCACCCTTGAGTCTTGGCGCCTCCCTCTCCCCTGGAACACCTCTCCCTCTCGTAGTAGAACGGCGAAGCCCTGCTGCGGTGACCCCTGCATCCACCACCACGCCGTCGTGCTGCTGGATCTTCATCAACCTCTCGTCCCCCCTTGCTGGATCAAGAAGGAGGAGACGTCACGCTGACCATACGTGTGTTGAACGCGGAGGTGCCGTCCGTTCGGCACTAGGATCTCCAGTGATTTGGATCACGTCGAGTACGACTTTCTCATCCCCGTTCTTTGAACGCTTCCACGCGTGATCTACAAAGGTATGTAGATGCAATCCGATCACTCGTTGCTAGATGAACTCATAGATGGATCCTGGTGAAACCATAGAAATTTTTTTGTTTTCTGCAACGTTCCCCAAAAGTGGTATCAGAGCCAGGTTTATGCGTAGTTCTTTTTGCATGAGTAGAACACAATTTGTTGTGGGCGTAGATGTTGTCAACTTTCTTGCCGCTACTAGTCTTATTTTGCTTCAGCGGTATTGTGGGATGAAGCGGCCCGGACCGACCTTACACGTACGCTTACGTGAGACTGGTTCCACCGACTGACATGCACTAGTTGCATAAGGTGGCTAGCGGGTGTCTGTCTCTCTCACTTTAGTTGGAGCGGATTCGATGAAAAGGGTCCTTATGAAGGGTAAATAGAAGTTGACAAATCACGTTGTGGCTTTCACGTAGGTAAGAAAACGTTCTTGCTAGAACCCTTTTGCAGCCACGTAAAACTTGCAACAACAGTTAGAGGACGTCTAACTTGTTTTTGCAGCAAGTGCTTTGTGATGTGATATGGCCAAAGTTGTGATGAATGATGAATGATATATATGTGATGTATGAGATCATGTTCTTGTAATAGGAATCACGACTTGCATGTCGATGAGTATGACAACCGGCAGAAGCCATAGGAGTTTTCTTTATTTTTTGTATGACCTGCGTGTCATTGAGAAACGCCATGTAAATTACTTTACTTTATTGCTAAACGTGTTAGCCATAGTAGTAGAAGTAATAGTTGGCGAGCAACTTCATGGAGACACGATGATGGAGATCATGGTGTCATGCCGGTGACAAGATGATCATGGAGCCCCAAGATGGAGATCAAAGGAGCTATGTGATATTGGCCATATCATGTCACTATTATTATTTGATTGCATGTGATGTTTCTCATGTTTTTGCATCTTGTTTACTTAGAACGACGGTAGTAAATAAGATGATCCCTCATAATAATTTCAAGAAAGTGTTTCCCCTAACTGTGCACCGTTGCGACAGTTCGTTATTTTGAAGCACCACGTGATGATCGGGTGTGATAGATTCCAACGTTCACATACAATGGGTGTAAGACAGATTTACACATGCAAACACTTAGGTTGACTTGACGAGCCTAGCATGTACAGACATGGCCTCGGAACACAGAAGACCGAAAGGTCGAGCATGAGTCGTATAGAAGATACGATCAACATGAAGATGTTCACCGATGTTGACTAGTCCGTCTCACGTGATGATTGGACACGGCCTAGTTAACTCGGATCATGTTATACTTAGATGACGGAAGGGATGTCTATCTGAGTGGGAGTTCATTATATAATTTGATTAGATGAACTTAATTATCATGAACTTAGTCTAAAATCTTTACAATATGTCTTGTAGATCAAATGGCCCACGTTGTTCTCAACTTCAACGCGTTCCTAGAGAAAACCAAGCTGAAAGACGATGGCAGCAATTATACGGACTGGGTCCAGAACCTGAGGATCATCCTCATAGCTGCCAAGAAAGATTATGTCCTAGAAGCACCGCTAGGTGACGCGCCCATTGTTGGGGAACGTAGTAATTTCAAAAAAATTCCTACGCATACGCAAGATCATGGTGATGCATAGCAACGAGAGGGGAGAGTGTGATCTACGTACCCTTGTAGATCGACAACGGAAGCGTTTGGTTGATGTAGTCGTACGTCTCCACGATCCGACCGATCCAAGCACCGTTACTCCGGCACCTCCGAGTTCTTGGCACACGTTCAACTCGATGACGCTCCCCAGGCTCCGATCCAGCAAAGCTTCGGGGAGGAGTTCCGTCAGCACGACGGTGTGGTGACGATCTTGATGTTCTACCATCGCAGGGCTTCGCCTAAGCACCGCTACAATATGACCGAGGTGGAATATGGTGGAAGGGGGCACCGCACACGGCTAAGGAACAATCACGAAGATCAACTTGTGTGTCTATGGGGTGCCCCCTGCCTCAGTATATAAAGGATGGAGGAGGAGGAGGCCGGCCAAGGCTTGGTGCGGCCAGGATGTGGAGTCCTACTAGGACTCCAAGTCCTAGTAGGAGTCCACCAAGAGGGGAGGAAGGGAGAAGGAAGTGGAGGAGAAGGAAAGGTGGCCGGCCCCCTTTTCCCTAGTCCAATTCGGACCAGAGGGGAGGGGGGGCGCAGCAGCCCCTTGGCCCTTTCTCCTCTTCCCACTAAAGCCCATTAAGGCCCATTGCTTCTCCCGTAACTACCCGGTACTCCGAAAAATACCCGAATCACTCGGAACCTTTCCGATGTCCGAATATAGTCATCCAATATATCGATCTTTACGTCTCGACCATTTCGAGACTCCTCGTCATGTCCCCGATCTCATCCGGGACTCCGAACTCCTTCGGTACATCAAAACTCATAAACTCATAATATAACTGTCATCGAAACCTTAAGCGTGCGGACCCTACGGTTCGAGAACAATGTAGACATGACAGACACGTCTTCGGTCAATAACCAATAGCGGGACCTGGATGCCCATATTGGCTCCTACATATTCTACGAAGATCTTTATCGGTCAGACCGCATAACAACATACGTTGTTCCCTTTGTCATTGGTATGTTACTTGCCCGAGATTCGATCGTCGGTATCCAATACTAGTTCAATCTCGTTACCGGCAAGTCTCTTTACTCGTTCCGTAATACATCATCTCGCAACTAACTCATTAGTTGCAATGCTTGCAAGGCTTATGTGATGTGCGTTACCGAGAGGGCCCATAGATACCTCTCCGACAATTGGAGTGACAAATCCTAATCTCGAAATACGCCAACCCAACATCTACCTTTGGAGACACCTGTAGAGCACCTTTATAATCACCCATTTACGTTGTGACGTTTGATAGCACACAAAGTGTTCCTCTGGCAAACTGGAGTTGCATAATCTCATAGTCATAGGAACATGCATAAGTCATGAAGAAAGTAATAGCAACATACTAAACGATCGGGTGCTAAGCTAATGGAATGGGTCATGTCAATCAGACCATTCACTTAATGATGTGATCCCATTAATCAAATAACAACTCTTTGTTCATGGTTAGGAAACATAACCATCTTTGATTAACGAGCTAGTCAAGTAGAGGCATACTAGTGACACTCTGTTTGTCTATGTATTCACACATGTATTATGTTTCCGGTTAATACAATTCTAGTATGAATAATAAACATTTATCATGATATAAGGAAATAAATAATAACTTTATTATTGCCTCTAGGGCATATTTCCTTCACCCATCCCACAGAACCAAGACGTTATGAACGCTTGGCAGACACGTGCTGATGACTACTCCCTCGTTCAGTGCGGCATGCTTTACAGCTTAGAACCGGGGCTCCAAAAGCGTTTTGAGAGACACGGAGCATATGAGATGTTCGAAGAGCTGAAAATGGTTTTTCAAGCTCATGCCCGGGTCGAGAGATATGAAGTCTCCGACAAGTTCTTCAGCTGTAAGATGGAGGAAAATAGTTCTGTCAGTGAGCACATACTCACTATGTCTGGATTACATAACCGCTTAACTCAGCTGGGAGTTAATCTCCCGGATGACGCGGTCATTGACAGAATCCTTCAGTCGCTTCCACCGAGCTACAAGAGCTTTGTGATGAACTTCAATATGCAGGGGATGGAAAAGACCATTCCTGAGGTATTTTTAATGCTGAAATCAGCAGAGGTAGAAGTCAAAAAGGAACATCAAGTGTTGATGGTCAATAAAACCACCAAGTTTAAGAAAGGCAAGGGTAAAAAGAACTTCAAGAAGGACGGCAAGGGAGTTGCCGCGCCCGGTAAGCAAGCTGCCGGGAAGAAGCCAAAGAATGGACCCAAGCCCGAGACTGAGTGCTTTTATTGCAAGGGAAGTGGTCACTGGAAGCGGAACTGCCCCAAATACTTAGCGGACAAGAAGGCCGGCAACACAAAAGGTATATGTGATATACATGTAATTGATGTGTACCTTACCAGTATTCGTAGTAGCTCCTGGGTATCTGATACCGGTGCTGTTGCTCACATTTGTAACTCAAAGCAGGAGCTGCGGAATAAACGGAGACTGGGGAAGAACGAGGTGACGATGCGTGTCGGGAATGGTTCCAAGGTCGATGTGATCGCCGTCGGCACGCTACCTCTACATTTACCCACGGGATTAGTTTTAAACCTCAATAATTGTTATTTAGTACCAGCTTTGAGCATGAACATTGTATCAGGATCTCGTTTAATTCGAGATGGCTACTCATTTAAATCCGAGAATAATGGTTGTTCTATTTATATGAGAGATATGTTTTATGGTCACGCTCCTATGGTGAATGGTTTATTCTTAATGAATCTCGAGCATAATGCTACACATATTCATAGTGTGAATACCAAAAGATGTAAGGTTGATAATGATAGTCCCACATACTTGTGGCACTGCCGCCTTGGTCACATAGGTGTCAAACGCATGAAGAAGCTCCATGCAGATGGACTTTTAGAGTCTCTTGATTACGAATCATTTGACACGTGCGAATCATGCCTCATGGGTAAGATGACCAAGACTCCGTTCTCAGGAACAATGGAGCGAGCAACCAACCTATTGGAAATCATACATACTGATGTGTGCGGTCCAATGAGTGTTGAGGCTCGTGGTGGCTATCGTTATGTTCTCACCCTCACTGATGACTTGAGTAGATATGGGTATGTCTACTTAATGAAACACAAGTCTGAAACCTTTGAAAAGTTCAAGGAATTTCAGAGTGAGGTTGAAAATCAACGTGACAGAAAAATCAAGTTTTTGCGATCAGATCATGGAGGAGAATACTTGAGTCACGAATTTGGCACACACTTAAGAAAATATGGAATAGTTTCACAACTCACGCCGCCTGGAACACCTCAGCGTAATGGTGTGTCCGAACGTCGTAATCGCATTCTATTGGATATGGTGCGATCTATGATGTCTCTTACCGATTTACCGCTGTCATTTTGGGGCTATGCTTTAGAGACTGCCGGATTCACTTTAATAGGGCTCCGCCGAAATATGTTGAGACGTCACCGTATGAATTATGGTTTGGGAAGAAGCCTAAGCTGTCGTTTCTAAAAGTTTGGGGATGCGATGCTTATGTCAAGAAACTTCAACCTGAAAAGCTCGAACCCAAGTCGGAAAAATGCGTCTTCATAGGATACCCTAAAGAAACTATTGGGTATACCTTCTACCTCAGATCCGAAGGCAAGATCTTTGTTGCCAAGAATGGATCCTTTCTAGAGAAAGAGTTTCTCTCGAAAGAAGTAAGTGGGAGGAAAATAGAGCTTGATGAAGTACTGCTTCTTGAAGCAGAGAGTAGCGCAGCTCAGGAAAATGTTCCTGTGGTGCCTGCACCAATTAGAGAGGAAGTTAATGATGATGATCAAGATATTTCTGATCAAGCTCCTACTGAACTTCGAAGGTCCACAAGGACACGTTCTGCACCAGAGTGGTACGGCAACCCTGTCTTGGAAATCATGTTGTTAGACAACGGTGAACCTTCGAACTATGAAGAAGCGATGGCGGGCCCGGATTTCGACAAATGGTTGGAAGCCATGAAATCCAAGATAGGATCCATGTATGAAAACGAAGTATGGACTTTGACTGACTTGCCCGATGATCGGCGAGCCATAGAAAATAAATGGATCTTTAAGAAGAAGACAGACGCGGATGCTAATGTGACCATCTATAAAGCTAGGCTTGTCGCTAAGGGTTATCGACAAGTTCAAGGGGTTGACTACGATGAGACATTCTCTCCCGTGGCAAAGCTGAAGTCCGTCCGAATCATGTTAGCAATTGCCGCATACTATGATTATGAGATACGTCAAAACGACATTCCTTAACGGTTATCTTAAGGAAGAACTGTATATGATGCAGCCGGAAGGTTTTGTCGATCCTAAGAATGCTGACAAGGTGTGCAAGCTCCAACGCTCGATTTATGGGCTGGTGCAAGCATCTCGGAGTTGGAACATTCGCTTTGATGAGATGATCAAAGCGTTTGGGTTTATGCAGACTTATGGAGAAGCCTGCGTTTACAAGAAAGAGAGTGGGAGCTCTGTAGCATTTCTCATATTATATGTAGATGACATACTTTTGATGGGAAATGATATAGAACTTTTGGACAGCATTAAGGCCTACTTGAATAAGAGTTTTTCAATGAAGGACCTTGGAGAAGCTGCTTATATATTAGGCATCAAGATCTATAGAGATAGATCAAGACGCCTCATAGGTCTTTCACAAAGCACATACCTTGATAAGATATTGAAGAAGTTCAATATGGATCAGTCTAAGAAGGGGTTCTTGCCTGTGTTGCAAGGTGTGAAATTGAGCTCAGCTCAATGTCCGACCACGGCAGAAGATATAGAAGAGATGAGTGTCATCCCCTATGCCTCAGCCATAGGTTCTATTATGTATGCCATGCTGTGTACCAGACCTGATGTAAACCTTGCCGTAAGTTTGGTAGGTAGGTACCAAAGTAATCCCGGCAAGGAACACTTTACAGCGGTCAAGAATATCTTGAAGTACCTGAAAAGGACTAAGGAAATGTTTCTCTTATGGAGGTGACGAAGAGCTCGTCGTAAAGGGTTACGTCGATGCTAGCTTCGACACATATCTGGATGACTCTAAGTCACAAACCGGATACGTGTATATTTTGAATGGTGGAGCAGTAAGCTGGTGCAGTTGCAAGCAAAGCGTTGTGGCGGGATCTACATGTGAAGCGGAGTACATGGCAGCCTCGGAGGCAGCACACGAAGCAGTCTGGGTGAAGGAGTTCATTACCGACCTAGGAGTCATACCCAATGTGTCGGGCCCGATGACTCTCTTCTGTGACAACACTGGAGCTATTGCCCTTGCCAAGGAGCCCAGGTTTCACAGGAAGACCAGGCATATCAAGCGTTGCTTCAACTCCATTCGTGAAAGTGTTTAAAATGGAGACATAGAGATTTGTAAAGTACATACGGACCTGAATGTAGCAGATCCGTTGACTAAACCTCTCCCTAGAGCAAAACATGATCAACACTAGAATTCCATGGGTGTTTGATTCATCACAATGTAACTAGATTATTGACTCTAGTGCAAGTGGGAGACTGTTGGAAATATGCCCTAGAGGCAATAATAAAAGGATTATTATTATATTTCCTTGTTCATGATAATTGTCTATTATTCATGCTATAATTTTATTATTCGGAAATCGTAATACATGTGTGAATACATAGACCACAATGTGTCCCTAGTGAGCCTCTAGTTGACTAGCTCGTTGATCAACAGATAGTCATGGTTTCCTGGCTATGGACATGGGGATGTCATTGATAACGGGATCACATCATTAGGAGAATGATGTGATGGACAAGACCCAATCCTAAACATAGCACAAGATCGTATAGTTCGTTTGCTAGAGTTTTTCCAATGTCAAGTATCTTTTCCTTAGACCATGAGATCGTGTAACTCCCGGATACCGTAGGAGTGCTTTGGGTGTACCAAACGTCACAACGTAACTGGGTGACTATAAAGGTATACTGCGGGTATCTCTGAAAGTGTCTGTTGGGTTGACACAGATCAAGACTGGGATTTGTCACTCCATATGACGGAGAGGTATCTCTGGGCCCACTCGGTAATGCATCATCACAATGAGCTCAAAGTGACCAAGTGTCTGGTCACGGGATCATGCATTACGGTACGAGTAAAGTGACTTGCCGGTAACGAGATTGAACGAGGTATTGGGATACCGACGATCGAATCTCGGGCAAGTAACGTACCGATTGACAAAGGGAATTGTATACGGGGTTGCTTGAATCCTCGACATCGTGGTTCATCCGATGAGATCCCCGAGGAGCATGTGGGAGCCAACATGGGTATCCAGATCCCGCTGTTGGTTATTGACTGGAGAGCCATCTCAGTCATGTCTACATGTCTCCCGAACCCGTAGGGTCTACACACTTAAGGTTCGGTGACGCTAGGGTTGTAGAGATATGAATATGCAGTAACCCGAAAGTTGTTCGGAGTCCCGGATGAGATCCTGGACGTCACGAGGAGTTCCGGAATGGTCCGGAGGTGAAGAATTGTATATAGAAAGTGCAGCTTCGGCCATCGGGAGAGTTTCGGGGGTCACGGGTATTGTACCGGGACCACCGAAAGGGTCCCGGGGGTCCATCGGGTGGGGCCACCCATCCCGAAGTGCCCCATGGGCCAAAGTGGGGAGGGGAACCAGCCCATAGTGGGCTGGTGCGCCCCCCTTGGCCCACCCCATGCGCCTAGGGTTGGGAACCCTAGGGTGGGGGGGCGCCCCACCTGGCTTGGGGGGCACTCCACCCCTTGGCCGCCGCCCCCCTAGGAGATCCCATCTCCTAGGGCTGGCGCACCCCCTAGGGGGCCTATATAAAGGGGGGAGGGAGGGGGCAGCCGCACCCTTGAGTCTTGGTGCCTCCCTCTCCCCTGCAACACCTCTCCCTCTCGTAGTAGAACGGCGAAGCCCTGCTGCGGTGACCCCTGCATCCACCACCACGCCGTCGTGCTGCTGGATCTTCATCAACCTCTCCTTCCCCCTTGTTGGATCAAGAAGGAGGAGACGTCACGCTGACCGTACATGTGTTGAACGCGGAGGTGCCGTCCGTTCGGCGCTAGGATCTCCGGTGATTTGGATCACGTCGAGTACGACTTCCTCATCCCTGTTCTTTGAATGCTTTCGCGCGTGATCTACAAAGGTATGTAGATGCAATCCGATCACTCGTTGCTAGATGAACTCATAAATGGATCTTGGTGAAACCGTAGAAATTTTTTTGTTTTCTGCAACGTTCCCCAACAAAGACAAATCCATTTGTCTCCCGAATTGATGTTTAAACTCGGTATGATAGGCCGACGTTACAGTAAAACTTCCAGTTTTGTTATAGTGCCATGATACAAAGTCCTCCATAACATGCACTCTGAGTGGGATTTGCAATATTCTGTACACATCCATCGGCCAGAAAACATCGCGGATTAGTACCTCATTCCACTGTCCGGTATGTGGGTCAATTAACTCTTCCACTTTTGTCAACATTGTGACACCCAGCGGTGTTATAATTTTCCTGGACTCACTTGAAGGTATCCACGGGTCTTGCCAAATATTAATATGTGATCCCGTACCAACTCTCCAAATGCATCCTCGTTTGAACGTTTGGATACCCGCAACAATACTCTGCCAAGTGAAGGAAGAACCCTTCTTCGGCCCTGCAGTCAATATATTCCCATCAGGATAATATTTGGCACTAAGAACTTGAGCACACAACGATTCTGGATTCTGGAGTAGTCGCCAACACTGTTTTGCTAGTAAAGCAAGATTAAAATTGTGTAGGTCTCTGAACCCCAATCCTCCTTTCCTCTTTGGCATGCACAATTTCCACCATGCGGACCAATGCATCATTTTCTTCTCTTCACCATCCCCCCACCAAAATCCTGCCAGTTCATCTGTTATTGCTTTACAGATTCCCTTCGGCGGTTTAAACACTGACATAGCATACGAGGGGATTGATTGGGCCACTGCTTTCAACAAAATTTCCTTCCCTTGGACTGACAATACTTTTTCCTTCCATCCTTTAATTCTCTGGCAAATTCGGTCAATCAAGTGCTGAAAACAATCACTTCTATCCACACCTACAATTGTAGGGAGATCAAGGTATTTATCAGAGAGAGCTTCTGTTAATATGTCGAGATTTCTGCAAACCTCTTCCCTCACGCCTACACTTGTGTTGGGGCTGAAAAATACACTTGATTTTGCCATGCTGACAAGCTGTCCCGAACTTGCACAATACACATCTAGGACCCTCTTCAAGGCATTAGCATTCTCCACATTTGCCTTCATAAGTATGAGAGAGTCATCTGCAAAAAGTAAATGAGAGATGGATGGTGCATTACGATAGACTCTAATACCCTCCAGACCACCCACCTCTTCCTCATGCGCCAACATGCTTGATAATCCTTCTGAGCATAGCAGAAATAAATAAGGGGACAAGGGGTCTCCTTGTCTCAAACCTCGAGTGGGTAATATGTCTTCAGTATCTGTGCCATTAAATCTTATCTTATAACTTACTGAAGAGACACAGTGCATGATCATCTTTATCCAACCTGGATCGAATCCAAGCTTTTCCATCATTTTCCTCAGGAAACCCCACTCCACACGATCATACGCCTTCATCATGTCCAGCTTTACCGCACAAAACCCATTAGAACCATGAGTTTTTTTCTTAATTGCATGGAAGCATTCATAAGCAATTAACACATTATCTGCTATAAGCCTCCCCGGCACAAAAGCACTTTGTGTGGGGGATATAATCTCAGGGAGCACTTTCTTTAGTCTGTTTGCAAGCATTTTTTATATTATTTTATAAATCACATTGAAAAGACTTATAGGCCTGAACTGTGTAATTATCTCTGGACTTTCAACCTTTGGGATTAGCACAATATTTGTGTGATTCCATCCTTCAGGTATCCTCCTCATGTGGATTGCTTCTAAGACCTCATCAGTGAGCTCCTCCCCCAAGATATGCCAGAATCTCTTAAAAAACACCGCATGTAACCCATCCGGCCCCGGTGCTTTCATGTCCCTGATTTGGAATAATGCCTTTCGGACCTCTTCCCGGGTATAAGTTGCTATTAGCAAACTGTTCATCTCAGGTGTTACCCGTGGTTTCACCGCCTGCAGAAGTTGCTGGTCACATTCTACATTATCCGGCTGAAATAGTCCATCAAAATAACCACGGATCAACGGGCTAAGGTTTTCATTACCCTCGGTCCATGCATTATTACTATTACGAAGCCTTTTAATCATATTTCTCCTTCTCCTCGCCGAGGCAAATTGGTTGTAATACTGAGTATTACGATCACCTTTCCGTAGCCATTTGACTCTTCCTCTCTGGGCCCAAAAAATTTCCTCTTGGTCTAGCAGGTTTTCTATTAGGACCGAGAGTTCTTTTTGTTGTGCCCTGACCTCCTTTGTATAAGGTGCCTGCATGAGTTTCTCTAGCTGTTTCTGAGCTTTATTGAGTCGGGCCCGTGGCCCTTTCAGCGTCTTCCTGTCCCATTCATGCATATCGAGGTGAGCCGAATCAATCTTTCCTTTCACAGTTGGGTGTAAGCCTTGGTGAACTGCTTTCTGCCAGGCCATCCTTACCACCTCTGCAACAGTTTCTTCTTCTAACCATCTAGCCTCAAAACATCGCTTGTATTTAGGCCTATTCTCTGCCACTTTAGCAAGATATTCTGTATCTAGCAGGATGGGTCGGTGATCAGATTTCCCCATCTCTAGATTACACAGGCCTGCATACGGGTGCATGCCCATCAGCATTTGTAACAGCCCTGTCTAAGCGTTCCTTCAGTCCACCTCTAAACCAAGTGAACTTATCACCAACATATCCCATATCCTCTAGAGAGCATTCAGACAGAGCATCTTGGAACGCTGCCAGACGGGATTGGTGCCGTGCAACCCCTCCTTCCTTTTCAGATGAGAGCAAGATCTCATTGAAGTCACCAATGATTACCCACGGTAGCCTAGAGTGTGCATGCAGATTTCAGATGAATTGAAAAGTACGATCCTTATGCTCCCAGCTCGGCTCTCCGTATATTCCAGTCAATCTCCATATGTTTCCATTAGTTTCATGCACATTCACATCAATTCTCGCAAGGGTAGTGGTTTGGGAGTAGATCCTCACCTCCTTCTTCCAAACCATTAAGAGCCCTCCTTTTCTTCCATCCATGCTTGGTGCAACAATTCTTTCATCCATGCCAAGTTTCCTCATTAGCACTTCTGCCTTATCATTATCCAGGTGTGTTTCAGACAGAAAAAACACATCAGGTTTATGCCGCCTCTAGATTTTCAGAAGCGACTGAACTGTCGGGGCGCCTAAGATACCCCGACAGTTCCAGCTTAATATTTTCATTGACCCCGGCGATCACCCCCGAGGGGTGTCGCCGAAGCGGTACGGAGTATTAGTGCTCTGAAAGTATGCGCTACAAACTGAAGCTGAAGTTTGCATTCAAGCATTGCACAAGGCGAAGGAATTGGGCATTAGCCGAGCTTTTTTCTACTCCCCCCTTCCTAAATACTTGTCATTTTAGAGATTTCAACAAGTAACTACATACGAAACAAAATGAATGAATCTACAGTATTTTAATAACACAGTACACGCAAGCGCTCATACATTCACCTCTATGAACACACGCACACCCGCGCATACGCTCATCCCTATGAACACGCGCACACACCCTACCTCTGTGAGCAATTTTGAGAGACTGAGCCGACATATCATCTTGAGATTTACGAAGTTACCGTAGGCGCCTCATCTTGGAACGTCATCTCCCACAGAAAGCGTATCACCAAATTTTTTGAAATAAATCCAAAAATAATGCGACCACCAGGACTTGAACCCTGGTGGGCTATTGATACCACTGTCCCTTTAACCATCCAAACACAGGTTGGTTCATATGTATTAGCCGAGCTGTGGTGGAAACGATGTGTTGATGCTTGTCCAGGCGATCGAGACGTCAAGCTATGATTTTTTTTTCTTCTAATGTGGTTTTGTTTAGGGAGATAAAATGTTTAAGGCATTTCTAACCGACCCCATAGAAATTAAGTGAGGATTTGGCGGAGTAGAGGTAGTGAAGTAAATTTTTACTCCGCTAACGGTGGGTGCAGCCGATCCTCGATAATTAGTGGAGTAAAAACAAAAATTTGTAGATTTTGTTTTTTAGCCACATGAACTTCAAACAATATTCTTGCGGATTTTTAGGGGATGTACCAAGCAAAACTCACATACAATATGTTCACTTTTCTCTCAACATGGCACCCGCTGGGTTCAGGTGCGGGTAATGGTCGCCTAAACCCTTACCCGTCTCAATATTTTTCATCCAAACCCGTACTCATACCCGCACCTCAGGTTTCAAATTGTTCTCATATCTGTACCCGCATATCGGGTTTTAAATTGTTCTCGCTGTATCCGCACATCGGGTTTTAAATTGTTCTCATACCCGTACCCGCACATCAGGTTTCAAATTGTTCTCATACCCGTACCCGCCTGGGTGCGGGTAATAACCCACGGGTGAAAATACCCATCTTGGCCACCTTACCCAATTCACACTTCACCATATATTTTTTAGCATTTTTGCATATACACACAAAATTTCAGCATGTATACTTCAAAATTTCAACAAATATATACCACATTTTAGCATTTCAGCACATGCATGTCGCGATTTGTTGTGAGATGGAATAAAAATTGGTATTAATTTACAAAAGTGGGTAGCAATAAGCATGAACTAGATGGCACCAAACAATCACATATGTAAGTGACTTCATAGAGAAAATTCACATATGTTCTTTCTTTTTTTTCCAACTACAAGACAAACAAGAGGGACACGATTTCCCATAATTTAAAATGATCAAATGAAGAGACTGTAATAAGATCAACAAAATCATAAGTTTACAAAACAAGAACAACACACTTAAATAAGATCATGCACATGGGTAAGGGGATGGGATTTTTTTACGTGGTAAGGGGATGGGATTCTGGGTCGAGGCCAGTGGTTGCATTTTCGTACGCAGGTATGCGGGTACATGGGTATGGGTATTGACTTCCCATACCCATACCCGGCTTACCCGATAAGCATTATTTTTTTCTCATTTATAAATCCATGGATATTAATCTTTTAAAACCTTTATTCTAATAAAGTTTTTACCCATCGGGTTCACGAGTTACGGATACCCACTGCCATGTTGACTTTTCTCTTAGCACTCTAGTGAAGTACTCCCTCCGTCCTTTGAAGAGTGTACTTCCAACTTTGTTGGAAAGTCAAACATTTTTATGTTTGACCGTATTTATACAGTAATGCACCAACATTTATGTCATTAAATTAGTAGCATTAGATTCATGATAAAATATATTTTTATCATATACTTATTTGATTTCATAAACATTGATATATTTTTGCACAAACTCGGTCAAACATTGAGATAGTTTGACCCTCCAACAAAGTTAGAAGTACACTCTTTAAAGGACAAAGGGAGTAGTATGGTCACAGGGTGGAGGAACCCCATGCCTGGCCCAGCGACAGGTCATTGACACATGGGTCCTGAGCCATCAAACGCGCTTGGGTAACACTATTTTATGCTCGTGCTATCGTACCGAAGCTTAACTCTGGCAAGACGAAGCCGTTGTGCTGGACCCTCAAAAAGGTGATGGAAACAGAGTAGTTTGCACGTCGCCGGCACGCGAGTCTCGCCCCGGGCTAAAAAACAAACTGGGATGCGCGACAAGTTGTCCACGGTCCATGGGGCATGTGCTCATGGACGCGTGGTCCATGCCAACGCCATTACTTCCCTAACCATAAACTACTCTGTCATGGGGATGTATCGGAGGTTGTCGGTTGCATGCATGGGACCTCTCATCCCCGGTCCCTGCCGTCTGCTCACGATTGATTGATGGGTTTACGGAAATTAACAAATCATCGTCAAATAGGAGTACAAGACATATGATTTGCCTGTGATCTTTTTCAGCTCCAGCAGGACCACCGCCACCCCATGAGATGGCGAGTTCGTGGCACATGACTCTATTATGAATAACATCATACATATCAAGACAAGATAAATCTATAATCTAATAAATAAAGAGTTGCATACCACATATATGTTACTTATCACTGTAGATATAGCAATATAGACTAGTAACATATGCATGTTACAAGTCTAAGTTACTCCCCACTATCGATAGTCTGCTTGCCGGGTTTAAGTTTGGTCTTCATATTTCATTATCGAGATTGCTAAATCTCAGTCGATGTTGTATTATTCAGATCTTACTTGGAGATTTGTGTAGAATTTTCTTGAACATTTTTTTCTTCATCTTTATAC
Organism: Triticum aestivum; assembly: GCF_018294505.1. Lineage (NCBI taxonomy): Eukaryota > Viridiplantae > Streptophyta > Magnoliopsida > Poales > Poaceae > Triticum > Triticum aestivum. The sequence continues at coordinate 73,843,057 of NC_057809.1, forward strand.
GTCCTTTTACTTGACTGAGACTTCGTTAAGTCTCAGTCGACTGAGATCTAATCACATCCTTTAATTATTTATTTACATACTTACAAGTGAGTAAGGTTTGACCCAAACTACATGGAATTTACAACTAAGGCCCCTTCTCAATTGTAGGATTTTTTTGGGCCCCTTTTTGTTCGTAGGAAAATAGTAGAGGAGAAATACATGAACAAAAAATTTCTGCTGGCAAATGGAGCAAAGGAAAATGGAGGAATTCTTTATCATCTTATTTTTATAAAAAAAGTTGCAGATATAAAAAGTTATAATCTACAGTACTATTTGAATAGATAGAAAAAAGTTATAATTTATCTATTCAAATAGTACTAAGCTTTTTAGATTTGAAACCACTGTATGGGTCGGGAGCTGTAGCTGTGGGGTCAGCTATGGACCCTGTCTGTAAGAGTGTGTGTCGCTGGTTGACAATAACACACACCTATATTGTCGTGATGGGCTGACCGATTTTCCTAGTTTGGTTAAGGTATCCCCTAGTTTTTTATTTACTTTGTTTGTTGTGTTTTCTACTGGTTTACCAATTTTTCTTAGTTGTTTGCCTTTTTCTCCTTTTATTTGCACATTTCAATTTATTGATATTTCTAAAAAAGTTGTGAACACTTTAAAAACAGTGTTTTCTGGATCCATGAATAATTTCCAAAACTAAGAATATTTTTTGAAATTGACCAAAACACTTTTAAATAGAGGTAATAACGCCAGTGCTGCTTAAACTTGCCATCAATGTTCACTCTGGTGCATGAATTTGAAAAATATATCGAACTGGTTCTATGGCAGTATGGTTCAAATACAGTTCAAATTATGTCCAGATAACCAGTCTGCCCATGGCATGCATCGCTGTAGCTTATATAACTTTTCATGATTTTCTAAATACTACATAAATATTTTAAAATTACATTAACATTTTTTAAAGTGATTTATTTCTTACACATATTATTTATAATACAAGAATATTCTAAATTTATTTTTATTACTACTATAATAATTTATATAATTTCTAAAAACGAAAAAACCTCACAAGTGAAACTGCCATGTAAAAAAGAAAAAAAATAACATTCTATAAAAAGGACCACATGAGAATTTTTAAAATTAGTTAAAAATTTCGAATGTATACAACTTTTCAATATGATTTTATTAATTATGGAAATGATTTTAGAAATATTAAAACATTTTAAGCATTATTTTAATTACATGAACATTTACTTATTTTATTAATCATGGTTTGAATATTTTTGTAATTTCTAAAAAAAGGAAAAACAACAAACATGTGAATCATTTAACTCCAGAGGCACTTTAGGTTCATAAAGTGTAGCGATGCAAAAGGGTCAGTGGAGTGATCTAGCCGAGTTGATTAGCCCAACTGGTTAGCTCGTAGAAGTCGGCGGTTGAAAACCCAGCCGTGGCAATATTTTTTCTTTATTTCTGTTGTCCACTGACAAATAGGACCCAATTGTCATTGAGACATACACTTTTTCCTGGCATTGTAAGTGGACCCCACGCCATGCTGTCATGTCCAGTCTGTTGGAAATATGCCCTAGAGGCAATAATAAATTGATTATTATTATATTTCCTTATTCATGATAATCGTTTATTATCCATGCTAGAATTGTATTGATAGGAAACTCAGATACATGTGTGTATACATAGACAACATCATGTCCCTAGTAAGCCTCTAGTTGACTAGCTCGTTGATCAACAGATGGTTACGGTTTCCTGACCATGGACATTGGATGTCGTTGATAACGGGATCACATCATTAGGAGAATGATGTGATGGACAAGACCCAATCCTAAGCATAGCACTAGATCGTGTAGTTCGTATGCTAAAGCTTTTCTAATGTCAAGTATCATTTCCTTAGACCATGAGATTGTGCAACTCCCGGATCCGTAGGAGTGCTTTGGGTGTGCCAAACGTCACAACGTAACTGGTTGGCTATAAAGGTACACTACGGGTATCTCCGAAAGTGTCTGTTGGGTTGGCACGAATCGAGACTGGGATTTGTCACTCCGTGTGACGGAGAGGTATCTCTGGGCCCACTCGGTAGGACATCATCATAATGTGCACAATGTGATCAAGGAGTTGATCACGGGATGATGTGTTACGGAACGAGTAAAGAGACTTGCTGGTAACGAGATTGAACAAGGTATCGGGATACCGGTGATCGAATCTCGGGCAAGTACAATGCCGCTAGACAAAGGGAATTGTATACGGGATTGACTAAGTCCTTGACATCGTGGTTCATCCGATGAGATCATCGTGGAACATGTGGGAACCAACATGGGTATCCAGATCCCGCTGTTGGTTATTGACCGGAGAACGTCTCGGTCATGTCTGCATGTCTCCCGAACCCGTAGGGTCTACACACTTAAGGTTCGATGACGCTAGGGTTATAAAGGAAGTTTGTATGTGGTTACCGAAAGTTTTTCGGAGTCCCGGATGAGATCCCGGATGTCACGAGGAGTTCCGGAATGGTCCGGAGGTAAAGAATTATATATAGGAAGTGCTATTTCGGCCATCGGGACAAGTTTCGGGGTCACCGGTATTGTACCGGGACCACCGGAAGGGTCCCGGGGGTCCACCGGGTGGGGCCACCTGCCCCGGGGGCCACATGGGCTGTAGGGGGTGCGCCTTGGCCTACATGGGCCAAGGGCACCAGCCCCTAGAGGCCCATGCGCCAAAGGGACAAGAGGAGGGGAGAGTCCTAAAGGGGGAAGGCACCTCCGAGGTGCCTTGGGGAGGATGGACTCCTCCCCCCTTGGCCGCACCCTTCCTTGGAGGAAGGGGCAAGGCTGCGCCCTCCCCCTCTCCCTTGGCCCTATATATAGTGGGGGGAAGGGAGGGCAACCATACCTTTGCCTTTGGTGCAGCCCTCCCCCTCTCCCAAGTCCTTCTCCTCTCCCGTGGTGCTTGTCGAAGCCCTGCAGGATTGCCACGCTCCTCCATCACCACCACACCGTCGTGATGCTGCTGGATGGAGTCTTCCCCAACCTCTCCTTCTCCCCTTTCTGGATCAAGGCGTAGGAGACGTCACCGGGCTGTACGTGTGTTGAACACGGAGGTGCTGTCCGTTCGGCACTAGGATCATCGGTGATTTGGATCACGACGAGTATGACTCCATCAACCCCGTTCTCTTGAACGCTTCCGCATAGCGATCTACAAGGGTATATAGATGAACTCTCCTTCCCCTCGTTTCTAGTCTCTCCATAGATAGATCTTGGTGACACGTAGGAAAATTTTGAATTTCTGCTACGTTCCCCAACAGTGGCATCATGAGCTACGTCTATTGCGTAGATTCTATGTACGAGTAGAACACAAAGTAGTTGTGGGCGTTGATATTGTTCAATATGCTTACCGTTACTAGTCCAATCTTGTTTTCGATGGCATCGTGTGATGAAGCGGCCCGGACCAACCTTACACGTATGCTTACGTGAGACCGGTTCCACTGACTGACATGCACTAGTTGCATAAGGTGGCTGGCGGGTGTCTGTCTCTCCCACTTTAGTCAGAACGGATTCGATGAAAAGGGTCCTTATGAAGGGTAAATAGCAATTGGCATATCACGTTGTGGTTTTGCGTAGGTAAGAAACGTTCTTGCTAGAAACCCATAGCAGCCACGTAAAACATGCAAACAACAATTAGAGGACGTCTAACTTGTTTTTGCAGGGTATGCTATGTGATGTGATATGGCCAAAAGGATGTGATGAATGATATATGTGATGTATGAGATTGATCATGTTCTTGTAATAGGAATCACGACTTGCATGTCGATGAGTATGACAACCGGCAGGAGCCATAGGAGTTGTCTTTATTTATTTATGACCTGCGTGTCAATATAAGCGTCATGTAATTACTTTACTTTATTGCTAAAGTGTTAGCCATAGTAGTAGAAGTAATAGATGACGTGACAACTTCATGAAGACACGATGATGGAGATCATGATGATGGAGATCATGGTGTCATGCCGGTGACGATGATGATCATGGAGCCCCGAAGATGGAGATCAAAAGGAGCAATATGATATTGGCCATATCATGTCACTATTTGATTGCATGTGATGTTTATCATGTTTATACATCTTATTTGCTTAGAACGACGGTAGTAAATAAGATGATCCCTCGTTAAAATTTCAAGAAAGTGTTCCCCCTAACTGTGCACCGTTGCGACAGTTCGTGTTTCGAAGCACCACGTGATGATCGGGTGTTAGATTCTTACGTTCACATACAACGGGTGTAAGCCAGATTTACACACACGAAACACTTAGGTTGACTTGACGAGCCTAGCATGTACAGACATGGCCTCGGAACACAGAAGACCGAAAGGTCGAACATGAGTCGTATAGAAGATACGATCAACATGAAGATGTTCACCGATGTTGACTAGTCCGTCTCACGTGATGATCGTACACGGCCTAGTTGACTCGGATCATGTAATCACTTAGATGACTAGAGGGATGTCTATCTGAGTGGGAGTTCATAAGATGAACTTGTTTATCCTGAACATAGTCAAAAGGATTTCGCAAATTATGTCGTAGCTCGCGCTTCAGTTCTACTGTTTAGATATGTTCCTAGAGAAAATTTAGTTGAAAGTTGATAGTAGCAATTATGCGGACTAGGTCCGTAAACTGAGGATTGTCCTCATTGCTTCATAGAAGGCTTATGTCCTTTATGCACCGCTCAGTGTGCTGAACCTCGAACGTCGTCTGTGGATGTTGCGAACATCTGACATACACGTTTTGATAACTACATGATAGTTCAGTTAAACGGTTTAGAGTTGAGGCACCGAAGACGTTTTTGAAACGTCGCAAAACATATGAGATGTTTTGAGGGCTGAAATTGGGATTTCAGGCTCGTGCCCACGTCAAGAGGTATAAGACCTCCGACGATTTTCTCAGCCTGCAAACTAAGGAGAAAAGCTCAATTGTTGAGCTAGTGCTCAGATTGTCTGAGTACAACAATCATTTGAATCGAGTGGGAGTTGATCTTCCAGATGGGATAATGATGTTTCTCCGAAGTCATTACCACCAAGCTGCTAGGGCTTCGTGATGAACTATAATGTATCTGGGACATATATGATGATCCTTGAAATATTTGCGATGTTTGACACCGCGAAAGTAGAAATCAAGAAGGAGCATCAATTGTTGATGGTTGGTGAAACCACTAGTTTCAAGAAGGGCAAGGGCAAGAAGGGATACTTCATGAAACGGCAATTCAGCTGCTGCTCTAGTGAAGAAACCCAAGGTTGAACCCAAACCCAAGACTAAGTGCTTCTGTAATAAGGGGAACAGCCGCTGGAGCAGAATTACCCTAGATACTTGGTAGATTAGAAGGCTGGCAAGGTCGATAGAAGTATATTGGATATACATTGTGTTGATGTGTACTTTACTAGTACTCCTAGTAGCACCAGGGTATTAGATACCGGTTCGGTTGCTAAGTGTTAGTAACTCGAAATAAAAGCTACGGAATAAACAGAGACTAGCTAAAGGTGAGCTGATGATATATGTTGGAAGTGTCTCCAATGTTGATATGATCAAGGATCGCACGCTCCCTCTACCATCGAGATTGGTGTTAAACCTGAATAATTGTTATTTGGTGTTTGCGTTGAGCATAGACATGATTGGATTATGACTATCGCAATACGGTTATTCATTTAAAGAGAATAATAGTTACTCTATTTATTTGAATAATACCTTCAATGGTCTTGCACCTAAAATGAATAGTTTATTGAATCTCGATCATAGTGATACACATGTTCATGCCAAAAGATATAAGATAGTAATGATAGTACCACCTACTTGTGGCACTGCCACTTAAGTCATATCGGTATAAAACGCATGAAGAAGCTCCATGTTGATGGATCTTTGGGCTCACTCGTTTTTTGAAAAGTTTGAGACATGCGAACCATGTCTATTGGTGTTTATGCATGAAGAAACTCCATGCAAATGGACCGTTTGGACTCACTTGATTTTTGAATCACTTGAGACATGCAAATCATACCACATGGGCAAGATGACTGAAAGCCTCGGTTTCAGTAAAATGGAACTGGAAAGCAACTTGTTGGAAGTAATACATTTTGATGTGTGCAGTCCAATGAGTGCGGAGGCGTGTAGTGGATATCGTTATGTTCTTACTTCACAGATGATTTGAGTAGATGTTGAGTATATTTACTTGATGAATCACGAGTCTGAATTATTGAAAGGTTCAAGTAATTTCAGGGTGAAGTTGAAAGATCGTCGTGATAAGAGGATGAAAGTATCTATGATGTGATCATACAGATGAATATCTGAATTACGAGTTTGGCACAGAATTAAGACATTGTGGAATTGTTTCACAACTGATACAGCCTGGAACACCATAGTGTGATGGTGTGTCCGAACATCATAACTGCACCCTATTGGATATGATGCATACCATGATGTCTCTTATCGAATTACCACGATAGTTTATGGGTTAGGCATTAGAGACAACCACATTCACTTTAAATAGGGCACCACGTAATTCCGATGAGATGACACCGTATGAAGTATGGTTTAGAGAAACCTAAGCTGTCATTTCTTAAAAGTTTGGGGCTGCGACGCTTATGTGAAAAAGTTTCAGGCCGATAAGCTCGAACCCAAAGCGGATAAATACATCTTCATAGGACACCCAAAACAGTTGGGTATACCTCCTGTCTCAGATTCGAAAGCAATAAGGGATTGTTTCTAGAATCGGGTCCTTTCTCGAGGAAAAGTTTCTCTCGAAAGAATTGAGTGGGAGGATGGTGGAGACTTGAAGAGGTTATTGAACCGTCACTTCAACTAGTGTATAGCAGGGCACAAAGAGTTGTTCCTGTGGCACCTACACCAATTGAAGTGGAAGCTTATGATATTGATCATGAGACTTCGGATCAAGTCACTTCCAAACCTCGTGAGATGACAAGGATGCGTACTACTTCAGAGTGGTACGTAATCCTGTCTTGGAAGTCATGTTGCTAGACAACAATGAACCTACGAGCTATGGAGAAGCGATGGTGGGCCCGGATTCTGATAAATGGCTGGAGGCCATAAAATCTGAGAGAGGATCCATGTATGGAAACAAAGTGTAGACTTTGACAGAACAGCTCGATGGTTGTGAGGCTGTTGAGTACAGATGGATTTTAAAAGGAAGACGGACAATGATGGTATGTATCACCATTAAGAAAGCTCGACTTGTCGTTAAGATGTTTTCCGACAAGTTCAAGGAGTTGACTATGATGAGACTTTCTCACTCATAGCGATGCTAAGAGTCTGTTGGAATTATATTAGCGATTACTGGTTTATTTATGAAATCTTGCAGATAGGATGTCAAAACATTGTTTCCTCGATGATTTTCTTGAGGAAAGGTTGTATGTGATACAACCGGAAGGTTTTGTCAATCCTGAAAGATGCTAATAAGTATGCAAAGCTCCAGCAATCCTTCTAAGGACTGGAGTAAGCATCTCGGAGTTGGAATGTATGCTTTGATGATGATCAAAGATTTTGGGTGTATACAAAGTTTATGAGAAACTTGTATTTCCAAAGAAGTGAGTGGGAGCACTATAGAATTTCTGATGAGTATATGTTGTTGACATATTATTGATCAGAAATGACGTAGAATTTCTGGAAAGCATATAGGGTTATTTGGAAAGTGTTTTTCAATGGAAAGCCTGGATTAAGCTACTTGAGCATTGAGCATCAAGACCTATAAGGATAGATCAAAACGCTTAAATGGTACTTTCAAATGAGCACATTCCTTGACATGATCTTAAAGGTGTTCAAGATGAATCAGTCAAAGAAGGAGTTCTTGCCTGAGTTGTAAGGTATGAAGTTAAGACTTAAAGCTCAACCACGGCAGAATAGAGAGAAAGGACGAAGGTCGTCCCCTATGCTTAAGACATAGGCTCTACAGTATGCTATGTAGTGTACCGCACCTGAAGTGTGCCTTGCCATGAGTCAGTCAAGGGGTACAAGAGTGATCCAAGAATGGATCACAGGACAGCGGTCAAAGTTATCCTTAGTAACTAGTGGACTAAGGAATTTTCTCGATTATGGAGGTGGTAAAAGAGTTCGTCGTAAAGGGTTACGTCGATGCAAGCTTAACACCTATCCGGATAGCTCTGAGTAGAGATACAAGATACGTATAATGGAGCAACAATTTAGAATAGCTCCAAGTAGAACAGTTATTTGGAATAGCTCCAAATAGAACGTGGTAGCTGCATCTAGGAGATGACATAGAGATTTGTAAAGCACACACGGATCTGAAAGGTTCAGACCCGTTGACTATAACCTCTCTCACAAGCATAACATGATCAAACCCAGAACTCATCGAGTGTTAATCACATGGTAAATGTGAACTAGATTATTGACTCTAGTAAACTCTTTGGGTGTTAGTCACATGGGGATGTGACCTTGAGTGTTAATCACATATCGATGTGAACTAGATTATTGACTCTAGTGCAAGTGGGAGACTGTTGGAAATATGCCCTAGAGGCAATAATAAATTGATTATTATTATATTTCCTTATTCATGATAATCGTTTATTATCCATGCTAGAATTGTATTGATAGGAAACTCAGATACATGTGTGGATACATAGACAACATCATGTCCCTAGTAAGCCTCTAGTTGACTAGCTCGTTGATCAACAGATGGTTACGGTTTCCTGACCATGGACATTGGATGTCGTTGATAACGGGATCACATCATTAGGAGAATGATGTGATGGACAAGACCCAATCCTAAGCATAGCACTAGATCGTGTAGTTCATATGCTAAAGCTTTTCTAATGTCAAGTATCATTTCCTTAGACCATGAGATTGTGCAACTCCCGGATACCGTAGGAGTGCTTTGGGTGTGCCAAACGTCACAACGTAACTGGGTGGCTATAAAGGTACACTACGGGTATCTCCGAAAGTGTCTGTTGGGTTGGCACGAATCGAGACTGGGATTTGTCACTCCGTGTGACGGAGAGGTATCTCTGGGCCCACTCGGTAGGACATCATCATAATGTGCACAATGTGATCAAGGAGTTGATCACGGGATGATGTGTTACGGAACGAGTAAAGAGACTTGCTGGTAACGAGATTGAACAAGGTATCGGGATACCGGCGATCGAATCTCGGGCAAGTACAATGCCGCTAGACAAAGGGAATTGTATACGGGATTGATTAAGTCCTTGACATCGTGGTTCATCCGATGAGATCATCGTGGAACATGTGGGAACCAACATGGGTATCCAGATCCCGCTATTGGTTATTGACCGGAGAACGTCTCGGTCATGTCTGCATGTCTCCCGAACCCGGAGGGTCTACACACTTAAGGTTCGATGACGCTAGGGTTATAAAGGAAGTTTGTATGTGGTTACCGAAAGTTGTTCGGAGTCCCGGATGAGATCCCGGACGTCACGAGGAGTTCCGGAATGGTCCGGAGGTAAAAAATTATATATAGGAAGTGCTATTTCGGCCATCGGGACAAGTTTCGGGGTCACCGGTATTGTACCGGGACCACCGGAAGGGTCCCGGGGGTCCACCGGGTGGGGCCACCTGCCCCTGGGGCCACATGGGCTGTAGGGGGTGCGCCTTGGCCTACATGGACCAAGGGCACCAGCCCCTAGAGGCCCATGCGCCAAAGGGACAAGAGGAGGGGAGAGTCCTAAAGGGGGAAGGCACCTCCGAGGTGCCTTGGGGAGGATGGACTCCTCCCCCCTTGGCCGCACCCTTCCTTGGAGGAAGGGGCAAGGCTGCGCCCTCCCCCTCTCCCTTGGCCCTATATATAGTAGGGGGAAGGGAGGGCAACCATACCTTTGCCTTTGGTGCAGCCCTCCCCCTCTCCTAAGTCCTTCTCCTCTCGCGTGGTGCTTGGCGAAGCCCTGCAAGATTGCCACGCTCCTCCATCACCACCACACCGTCGTGATGCTGCTGGATGGAGTCTTCCCCAACCTCTCCTTCTCCCCTTGCTGGATCAAGGCGTAGGAGACGTCACCGGGCTGTACGTGTGTTGAACACGGAGGTGCCGTCCGTTCGGCACTAGGATCATCGGTGATTTGGATCACGATGAGTACGACTCCATCAACCCCGTTCTCTTGAACGCTTCCGCATAGCGATCTACAAGGGTATGTAGATGCACTCTCCTTCCCCTCGTTGCTAGTCTCTCCATAGATAGATCTTGGTGACACGTAGGAAAATTTTGAATTTCTGCTATGTTCCCCAACACAGTCAGCAACAGATACGTATGTGGACGTGGTTTGAAACGTATTTAAATCATACTGCCAAGTTTTATAATCAGTTCGGTGTATTTTTCAAGTATATGCATCAAAGTGAACGTCGATGATAAGTTTAAGCACCACTGGTGTCGTTATTTCTTTTAAATATGAAAACCTTTTCCAAATTTGTGAAAATTGTTTGAAATCCAAGAATTTTTTTAATTCACAATTTTTTATAAAAACATTCTTTTGATTAGACAAAATCTTTTCGAATAAAAAAGAGATATCATTTTTTTGCTGGCATGGAGAGGGCGAAGAAAAAGCTAAGCGAGTGAACAAAGCAAGGAGCCATGCTGCGCAAGGAGAGCTTCATGGACTTTCCCATGTGAACGTTATAGCAACAAATTAATAATTTTGGCATGGAATAAGACCTCCCAAGGGGCTAAGGGCATTTTCAATGACAACTCGTAAAAATCCTTCCGCATCCGTCCGCGGACCACGGACACGGATGCGGTAGGCATTCATCTAACTATAGCCGCATATATTTGCACAACAACTTAAACCAACCGGATGAAATTTGTCCAAACAAATCCGGATTTCATATAAACACGGCTGGATTTCATATAAACATACCAGATTTCATGTAAACACGACGGATTTTATTAAAATTACATCAACACGGTGCTAGTCAGGCTCTGAAGTATAATTAATACCTAATCTAAATGTTCACCGGCGTCCGGTCCCCGTGTCCGGCCATCAACCCCGACAACTGAAACTTCACAGTTTCCAGTTCCACCTCGGCGCTCTCCAGCTCTGCCTCTGGAGCCCCGGGAACTGAAGTTGTCCGCCTCCATGTCGTTGCCAAGTGACTAATCAGGCGCTGATGTTGAGCCCACCAAGCTTGGCGTCGACGGGAGGGGAGGAGCGGTTGCCTTCTTGAGACACGAGCAGCGGTGACCTACCATGCACTACTCCTCCTCGTTGTCGGTGACGCCATGCTTCTTCGTGGTCGTGGCACCGGGGCGCGACATTGGCGTTGTCCTCCTCGTCCGTCTCGCCGAACAACGCATCGCCCGCCTCGTCGTCGCACTCCTTGCCAGCGGCCGCCGCCTCCACCACCCGCTGGCGATATCGCCAGCGGCGAGGCGAATCTCGCGGGCAGAGCGGCATGACTCAAACAACGCCTCCTGCTCCGCCAGCACTGCGTCCGGTGAGATCGCCCTGCCCGCGACGTCCTGCTCCTCCCCTGCAGATGCTCCTGGAGGAGGTTGTGGTTTTAGTTGGCGTTGGCCTGCGCCTCCCGGAACTGCTCCTCCCGCTTTTCACGCACCATGTCCATATAATGGGCACGTGCCACGTCAATGGTCATGGTGCAATGCACCGACGAGCGTGTAGTGGAGGAGGAGGGTGCCGCGGAGGAAGAGGAGGGTGGCGCTGGCTCGTCAGAGGAGGCGTCCTCCGGCTGCCTGCCGGCTTGCTAGACGGTAGCAATAGCGGCCATCTCCTTCTTCTACTCGAAGTCAGCCCGTCCTAGAGAGCTTTGGCGGTGGAGGGATCCATGGCGGGGAGTGGTGCAGAGAGGGACGAGTGTGGCTATGGCCGGGGACTGGGGCAGCGGTTTATATAGCACCGGTGGGTGGCAGAGTGACGGATGGGTGGCGCCGGAGGAGATGCCTCGGCAACCGCGTGCCATTATTGCGAGCGGCAGATGGACAGATGGGCGGCCGTCCTATCATTTGAACACGCGACAGTTGACTGCACCAGGAAGTGGCGCGGGCGGCGGCCTCTCGGCCGTCGCGGTGCATCAATGCCGGTGCCAGTGAGCGGTTGCGTCCGCTCTGGCCGAGCATGAATGCGGGCATCGACGCTTAGGAGCGGCGCTGATCGTTTCGGACGGGAAGCCAACCCGAGAGGGGGATGGTTTTTGGTGGTTCAGGGTGATCAGAAGCGAGTTTGGGAGCAGTCCGGACTCCCGCAAAGACCCTCCCCCCAACATTTGTCTCTAGCCCACGGGAGAAATCTGTCCGGACTGCTTCACGGACCGACATTGATCGGCGTTGAATGGATTCCGTGATCTGAACAGCACGGTCTGAACGGTTGCGCGAGGTTTGCGGGTCCGCCTTTGAGATGCCCTAACATAACTTTTTTTGTTAATGTAGTTGCAAGAAAAAAATTATAACTAAAAAACCCCAAGCATCGTACAAACGGTGGCCGCCGCCGATGCCGGGCAAGGTAGCTTTATCAGTCGATGGCTCCTTTTCGGCAGAAGACGGGTCAGCAGGGTCAGGCATGATACTTCGGAACTGGGATGGGAGTGTTATTTTCTCGGCTCACCGTCACTTATTTCATTGCAACGATGCTCTTGAGGCGGAGCTACATGCGATAATGGAGGGGATGGTACTGTCTGTCGAGCATACTACTCTTCCGGTGGTTGTTCAATCGGATTCGACGACGGCACTATCAGTTCTAACTTCTAATGAGTTGGACCGATCGGCATATGGGCATCTCATCTTAGAGATTAAGGATCTGATGGTAGGAAGGGAGTTTATTCCTATAAAAATTTCTATGGACCAGAATAGAGTAGCAGATCATCTGGCAAATCATGGTAGAACTGATCATAGTATGGCTTGTTGGCTTCGCAGAGGCCATCCATGTATAGCTGAACTTTTGTCAGCTGATTGTAACTCTATAATTTTGGAATAAAACTCCCATTTTACTCGTAAGAAAAAATTATAACTATTTTTATTATGTTTGGTTCGCCTCTTGGCTTTAATTTTTTTTATTCATCACGGGAACCAAACCAATCAGTCTAAAATCTTTGTTTATCCTTTTTTGTGCAACTCTTTTGTTTGTTTCATTCAGATGTTTTAAGAATCCTGCAAACCAAATAGACCTTCGTGGGAACCTTTGACGATTTGAATGTTAATTTTTTTTTGCCTCCTATGAAAACCCTTCTGGTCATGGGGTTGTGCTACCGACCCTGTGTGTGTGCAATACAAAGTTATCACCTAAGAAATCTCACGTTCTAAAATCACATGTTTTAATCTATTTTTTGAGGTTTTCAAATGTTTTAATCCATGGACGTGTTCAAATGCTTGCTCTCCAAAGAGACACTTGTTTGGGCATGTCATTGTCCTTGCTGGGTTACGGGATCTCCAACGACAACCCGTAAAAAAACTCTTGCATCCATTCGCGAACAGGGGGAATCAGTCCGCGAACAGGGATGCAGGGAGCAGTTATTCAATGGTAGCCGCATATTTTTTCACAACAACTCAAATCAATCGGACGTAATTCGTGTAAACCGGATGATTTTAATTCAAGTTTGGATATAATTTGCATAAAAGGTTGATATTTCGACCGTTTAACTAAAAAACCAACAAAAGACTAAACCCTATACCGGACGACTACCTCGTACGTCTGACCGCCCTGCCTTGCCACACCGTTGCCTACGTCGATGTCGCCGCCGTCGTCTTCCTCGTCGCTCCAGCGACAGAACGACGCCGGAGCGCCGCTACAACCTTGCACGATGTTTGTCGACGCTCGCGGAGGAGTCGCTCCGCCTCCTGCTATGCCGTGCGGAGGGCAGCCACGACCACTGCCGACGTGGCCCATGTAGCCCTGGCGGCGGCCTTGCCGCGACTGGCGTTCTCGGAGCAGTCACTGAGCGACCACTCCTCGCCTTCAAGGCAGCGGCGGCGCCTGGCGGCTGTCTTTGAAGTGGTGACAGAGCAGTCGAGCGCCCACGCGACAGCGAGGTCGGGGTCTTTTTGGTGGACCAGGATGGTGAGAAACGGGGCTTGGGAGTGGTTCGAACTTCCCCAAATCTCCTCCACTTTTGTCTCCGGTTTACGAGAAAAATCACGTCCGGATCGCTTCGTGAATCGATACATGATAGTGTTGGATGGCTTCCGCGGTCCGAAAAACACGGTTCAAACGGTTACGGGAGGTTTACGGTCCGCCTTGGAGATGCCCTGCGTCTATCATGTAACGAAATACAATACTAGTACTAGTACATAACTAGGGATTAGGGAGAGATTTGCAAAAAGAAAAAGGACTTTGGAGAGGACAAGACTAGTTTAGCAGAGATCTCGAGCTAGTCAGTAATGCATGGGAGTGCATGCATGCATGAGCTGGTGGTTCTCTGGTCCTTGTCTTGGTGCATCAGAAAGTCCAACGCCTCCCGGTGCGGGAACCAGTTCAACCACCACAGCCATCCTCGGCATCCTTCCTGGATTCGAGCATGCCATGTTCAGTTCCCATTTCAGTTACCTTTTAAAAGTACCTTCAATGCCTTTTCACATGTTCCTCAGAATCAAAGGATCGTTCATCTTCGGATCAGCCCGTGTAGTACTAGTATCTCCCAAAAAGTCTCCGTACGCGGCGAAATTGGGCCTGGGGCAACCCAGGCGTAGCCTAACTGGCACCTGTACGTTAGAAGATTTTTTTTGAGAATTTGAGATGGATAGACGATTAGCCCCAGGCTTCATGTACAAGGCTTCAGCCCATTAGCCCAACTCAAGTCGATCGATGGCTGGACTTTCTAAATCAATCGCGCAGCAGGTCGAGGCTTCGATCTGTCGTTCGTTCGCCAAAGAAAAAATCCCCTCTCCCGATCAAGAAACCCTCGCCTGCGAACCAACACATCAGGGTTCAAATCCTGGTGCTCGCATTATTTCTGGATTTATTTCAGGATTTCCGGCGATGCCCTTTCAGTAGGAGGAGACGTTCCCGTCGACGATGAGGCGCCTATGGTGATTTCGTAAATCTCAAGATGATGTGCTGGCTCAGTCTTTCGGAGGTGCTCATAGGGGTAGGGTGTGCGTGTGTGCGTTCATAGGGGTGAGTGTATGCGCGTGTATATGAGCGCTTGTGTCTGTACTGATACTCAAAAAAAAAAGAAACCCTCGCCTAGTCGCCGCCGCCCTCGCCAGTCGCCAACCGCGTTTCCCCGCCGGCCGCCCGGTCCGGCGTCCTGGCCACCTGCCTCTTCTTCTTCTGATCTTCTTGAACTGTTCCTAAATTACAGTGCACACACACACTGTCGTAAAGCGGCACAGGTAATACGTATTGCTCAATTAATTAGAAATCCTTCTATATCATCAGCCATTCCATCAATTAATTTTTTTCTAACTCTGTATCATCTAATCAATTCAATATCTTCAACAATACTCAACTCTATATCATCTAATTATTTTCCTAGTTCCTTTTATATCATGCAAACTCCATGAATTGGTGGTGTTAAATCATACTCTATTACTTAGTCAGTTTTATTTCATTGTCATCGGGAGATTATAAGTCCAAGATCAAGAGGACCCGTGCAATTGAATCTTTTTTCCAATCAGTTTAGCGTGATGTATTTGCAAGCATTGATGATATTAATATTATACAGTGCTATCAAAAAAATATGAGGAAATGCAAGGGGCTACTACCTCGTGGACTTTGTGTAAATGGTATAATATGTTTTTTTTGCTAAATTTCATATGAACAATTGATTTAGTTTATGTCCAATGTCTTGATTTTATGTTTGCAGATCCAGGTCCTTCTACTATTCCTGGTGAAGAAACGATGGCCTTGAATTAAGGAAGTCTTCGGTAATTTGGTACCAAACCATGTTTGCAATGATGCACTTTGTTAAACTATTTGTTTCTATGGAATTTCCTCTCGTGATAGTAATGAATTTATATTTCATTTTGAATGTGATTTTGTACCATACTTATAACACATGTTATTGTGCGTGGTATTTGACGATATATTTAGTCAGTTAGTTTTAGCCCCAGACTTTGAGAAATTCTGGCTCCGCCTCTACGCACAACTTGTAAAATTAAACCAGGTGTCCATGCATGTTCATCCTACAAACTTTTTGTTTTTTATTGATGATGTGTCGACGATCGAATTGAATCTCGTTATCTTTTTCCGGAATGATGCGTACTAGTAGATGCCAAGCTATGCCATTAGTCTCCGGAATGGTAGACCGATCATGGGTGGCGATGTGACTTGAGATACACATATGGGTCGCTCTCAAAGAAGAAACGGTACGTGGCCTCTGGCCTGATCTTGAGCTTAATCCTTCCGCTAGCACCACGAGAGCCTTTGCTGAGAAGGAGCTCTGGAGGATGTCGCGGTGGTTCTTCCGGGCACGGATCAGCTGTGGCGATGAGACCTTGTTAGTTGCTAGCTCCCGATTAGGTGAGGGGTTGATCATCAGCTTCTTCCTCATCACGTAGCTAGTAGTACACCACCACTTCTTCACTACTAAGTTGGAAGCTACATCAGCCCTGACACGGTCATGGCTCACCCATCAATCCATCATCCGTTTCCTGAGGATGCACACCACGACACCCGGCCATGCATATAAGGCAACGGCTCCGGGACAATCACGTCCCACTTTTAGTGGCAATCTCTAGAGCTAGTGCGAAGAAGCCTAGCTAGAACAGGGTCCGGTGGCTGCTCTGTCCACGTCGGTCCACTGAGCGATGCTACTGGTAACTGCGACTTGTACCGTCATTTCGTGCCCGATTCGCTCACCGTTAACCTAGCTGGCTAGCTAGCCAGGAAGCTTCACGTATCACAGTCAGTTGATTTGGATTCCATCGCACGTGGAGGAGACAAAACACGAGAAGAAGCAGGGAATCTCAGAAGCAGGGATCGGTGGTTGGATCCTATAAAAGAGTTAAAAGCACTCGGGGTACTACTTGTCTGAGATGTGATGATTTGATCCTACAACTTGCAAAATGACCCTATTCAGTCTCAGAACTTGCACCCAAGGTATAACTTTGGTCCTGGACCAATCACAGAGCGACAATTGGACTCGTCGGGCCCGAGCCAGTCGGCGCACTCGTTTTTGCAAATACTCTCTGTGTTTATTGTATGTATGTTGGATTATATTCGTACGTCTCATATTAGTTGTATCTAATATTAAAATACATCTAGATACATCAAGTTCAGCGACAACTAATATAGGACGAATGGATGATCTGCAAATGCATGCGTCGCTAGTGGATTTATAGTGTTCATATTCTTGAACTAATCTGCAGTAGATTATTACAAAAAACGTATAATTAAACAACCAGGACACGATCATATCTAAGGGTATTATCGACTTTTCAACAAACATATGGCATGAGCCAGAAAGACCTAAATTACGTTCTCAAGATGTGTTTTTTCACACTTGTTTCTATGTATAGCTAAATTTAAGCCATTTCGAAAGAAAACTCAGCCAAACTTTTACATTTAAATCCCGCAATTCAAAATAACGGCCCCTTCAAAATGTGATCTAAAAATGCACTTGTGTCCCCTAAAAAAACATGTCAGAGCATCTACAACCGGGTGCCCCAAACTCACCTCAAACGCTCGGGCGGGTCGCCCGGTCACGAATTTCACGAATTTTTGACGCAGATTGGCACCTCAAACGGGCTTCAAACGCCTGGTATGACCGGCACCCCTCATATCCAGCCCAAACATGGGGCATATATGGGGGCGCCTGGGTGCGTCCACCACGTCGAACCTGGCCCGCTCGACCCCACATATATTCCTCCTCATCTGCTCACTGGACCAAACCCTAGCCAATTTCATCCACTCCCCTTCGCCACCCAAACTCTCGTCCGGCGATAACCAACCTTCTCCGCCATGGCGGGCAGCGGATCCGAGTCCTTCATCTCCAGATCCGTCGGCCACAAGCTCATCCCACGCGGCGCTGAGGAGGAGATGGTCGTCTGGCTTGCGCTCTGGAGGCCCGTGCAAAGCAGCGTGCGGACTCCTTCCGTCTGGAATCTATTGCGTCCGCCCAATTGGTGCATGGATCCGGCGCTAGGTGTGTCGTTGCTGCCTCACTGGAGGCGGTGTGGTCCGACTGATGTCCGAACGGGGTGGCGGACGCGCAACTCCTTCGTTGACGCGCGGAGCAGGAGGACGCTCCATGCGCGTGCAAACGCTCTAGCGCTAGGTGTGTCGTCCGACGCAAACATGGCGTGGCGTGCCCGCCGTGCAAGGCAGCGGGCCCGAGGGGCGGTGGCAGCCCTCGCGGCGGTGGACGTCAGCGAGGCGGAGTCGCATTCTCCGGCACCCGTTATGCACCCGTGCGGGCCCGGGAGGCGGCGGTGGACGTCGACAAGGCGGAGTAGCATTCTCCGACGCCCTGTATGCACCACTGCGGGCGCCACACACGCATTATGCTGGATGTTGCCGGCTCGTCCCAGGCACCGTCTGGGTTATGGACTCCAATGAGGAAGAGTTGGGCATGGAAGGCGGCGGCGCCTTGAGTCCCGTGAGCCGGCTTGTGTTCCATGCCCCACTCTACCTTGCCAACGGCCGGGCCAACACTCGGGGAGCGCAGTCGGTGGCCGGACATGAGCATGGCGGAGTCGGACGAGCTCCACGTAGATTAGATTTCACGTTGCATGTAATAATATGAATTTGAGATTTCTGATTCCACGTAGATTTAAGGTGTTTGAATGTGAAATCTATTATTTAAGACTTGACCGGTTAATATCCGTGGACGCGTCCGTAGACGGTTGAGGGGTCGATTTTGGCTAGTCCTGGCTGTAGATGCTCTCACTTGTTCTTTCCAGAATGCTACCGCGCGCTTGTCGGTTGCCCACGTTGCGTCCTCAAACCCCGTCATTTGAACTTGTCTCATAGTCGCAGCTTAGCACTTTGGAGCACCTCGGCGGACGGGACGGAGAGGGACCCGTCTGCGGGACGACGACGGACACCGACGGCGACGCTACAGCACCCACCTGTACTTCCTTCCTTCTCTTTTTTTTTTCTGTACCAGCTGTGTATGTATCAATGTATGTACATATACATGCATGTATTGCCGCCTCGTATGTGGTCGAAGCCGCCTCAAACATTTCGTTACGCACGTAGTATGGACACGATCGAGACGGCCAGATGGGACAGCGTGCATATATCCAACGCAAGTTGCCGTTGGCACGAGGCGTTGAATCGATCTTGCCGTAGAAAAACAGAGGAAACAGGGGACAAAAAAAATCAGACGAAAAAAAACAGATGAAAATAGTGGGACGAAAAAAAACTATGGACGCAGTCTTACGAACTCAGACCTTAAAAGTAGAGATTTAGAATTTAAAGTACCTTCATGCCCTTTCACATGTTCCTCAGAGGATCATTCATCTTCGGATCAGCCCGTGTATCTCCCAAAAAGTCTTCGTACGTACAGCTTGCAAATTAGACCAGGTGTCCATGTTCATCCGACAAACATATATTGTTTTCCAATGCGTGGACGATCTAACTGAATCTAATTATTGTTCATTGGAATGTAGGCGCGTCATCTTCGGATGCCAAGCTTTGCTACTGAGCCTCCGGAACGCGAGATCGATATGGACTAAGGTAAGGCTAGGGTCACGATGTGATTTGATATGTGGACATATATAGACGAGTCGCTCTCGAAGAAAAATGGCTGATTGAGCTCGAGCTTGGGCCTTCTTGAAGCACGAGGGCACGGTACTTCTTCCGGGCACAGGACGGCTGATGGCGATGAGACCACGGTTACGTCCCTCGATTATTAGGTGAGGGGTTGATCATCGGCTAGCTCACTAGGTAGAACTACCCTGACACGGTCATCGCTCGTCCATCAATAATCCATGCATCATCCTTTGCTTGACGCGACACACCACGACACCCGGACATACATGAAAGGAAACGGCTCCGGTACGATCATGTTCCTCTTTTAGTGGCAAACCGACCTATTCTCGAGTCGAGCTAGAAAGAGGCCTTGGCAGCCAGAACAGGTATGGTAGCTGCCATGTCCCCATCGGTTCACTGATCGATGCTACTTGTGCCGTCATGTCGTGCCCCAGTTGGCTCACGGTTAACCTAGCTGGCTAGCTAGCCAGGGAGCTTCACGTAGTATCACAGTCGATCGACATGGACTCCGTCTCACGCGGAGCAGACAAAACATGGAAACTCAGAAGCAGGGACCGGTAGTTGGATCCTATAAAACGTACTGCTCACACTAGCCATCGTATACTAGTAATTTTTGCTCATATGCAACGTTGAAAAAGCCGATGGTGAATGGTCTCCGATGGGAACGTCATTTTTGCGTGTTTAATGTGCTGAAAACATCATCTTCTGCCGATGAAAACGATTCCCTGCCGAGAAGGAATACCGACATCATCGCCGCACAGATGTACTCCCTCCGTTTAAGCCATTTCCAAAGAAAACTTGGCCAAGTTATTATATTTAAACCCTGTAATCCAAAAAGATGGCCCCTCAAAAATGTGATATAAGAATGTCACTTGTGTCCCCTCAAAACACTTGTTCTTTCCAGAATGTTCCCCGTGCTTGTCGGTTGCCCACGTTGCATCGTAAAACTCCCATCACTTGAACTTGTCTCGTAGTCGTAGCTTAGGCCAACTCCACCGTGTGATCCCAAACGGACATCCGTTTTGTCCAGATTTTGTCCGTTTGAATAGGGCGATGGGGTCGTGTCTAGGCCTGTCCTGAAATTTTTCTTTTCAAGTCCTTCACTTTTTTTCAACATTCATTTTCGGTACATGAACAATACATCATCACATTTTGACTAGTAAAGCAAGACCAAAGAAAATAAGAATAACAAGAATACATTTTAGAAGATACCCAACTTCTATAACTGCTCCCTTGAGTTGGGCTAGGGCCTTCTCGATGCACTCATTGTTTATCTGTGGAGGAGGCTCGATCTGACATCCTCCTTTCTTCTTCAAGCCAGATGTAGATGTTGCTTCCTCACACCTAGTCTCGTGTTGTGACGCCCCCGATTCAATCGTACACTAATCATACATGCAAACGTGTACGATCAAGATCAGGAACTCACGAGAAGATATCACAACACAACTCTATAAATAAAATAAGTCATACAAGCATCATATTACAAGCCAGGGGGCTCGAGGGCTCGAATACAAGAGCTTGATCATAGACAAGTCAGCGGAAGCAACATTATCTGAGTACAGACATAAGTTAAACAAGTTTGCCTTAAGAAGGCTAGCACAGACTGAGATACAGATCGAAAGAGGCGCAAACCTCCTGCCTGGGATCCTCCTAAACTACTCCTGGTCGTCGTCAATGGGCTGCACGTAGTAGTAGGCACCTCCTGAGTAGTAGTAGTCGTCATCGACAGTGGCGTCTGGCTCCTGGACTCCATCGTCTGGTCGCAGCAATCGGGTATAGAAAGGGGAAAAGAGGGAGCAAAGCAACCGTGAGTACTCATCCAAAGTATTCGCAAGCAAGGAGCTACACTACATATGTATGCATTTGTATCAAATGGAAAGAGGGTATTATATGTTGTCGGTGTACTAGAGTAGGGGTACCTTAGTATCCCGAACTTGTGCACGGGCAGTCGCAGCATCCCACGGCAAAGCTTGCCGGATGACCGCCAAGGTCCTCCGTGGTTCCTTTGGAGCCATTCAAGAACAAAGTATCCAAGCCAAGGAGACAAGACCCCGGCAAGAGGAGCTTGCCGGAAAGGCCAACCAAGGCATCTCAAGGAACTTGCCGCGACGCGCCACGCGTCCCGGCAAGGCCCGGTGAGCGACAAGCTCCCGGACGCGACAAGACAACGACCGCGGCAAGGCGCTTGCCGCGGCAAGCCACCACTCTGCGCCTGCGCTCCAGCACATCCACCAACGTGTCGCTCTGGGACCCTTCCAGGCGTACGTGGCAGGAGGCTGTGCAGCCAGGGGTGCGCGGTGGCAAGCGGCACTGACAAGATCGCCATCGTGGTGAGCGGTGGCGTCCCTGACGGTCCCTTTTGCACTATTTAGACGACGCAGACTGGTATTTAATGCCCTTGTCCCCTGCCGTCAGGGTTAGGTATGATACACTGTAGTAGGTAGCTGTACCTACCGCAGCACCTTTCCATTTTTACCCTTGTCTACGTTGCCACCTGTCGGTGACCCCTTGAGCATATAAAAGGAGGCCCATGCGCAACGTAGAGGAGGTGGGCTGGAAGAGGAAGAGAACACTCACGCTCGGTCTCGTTAGCTACTGGAGTGTACTGTAGCACTCCGCGCTCCCGAGCAAGAACTCAATACAAACCACAAAGCAGGAGTAGGGTTTTACGCATCCGTGCGGCCCGAACCTGGGTAAACCGCTCGTGTGCTTCGCCTCGATCCGCTCTTCGTGCGACCTCCGCCCCCGCCGAACCGAAAGGGACTCGGTCCGCCGGTCCCATAGGTGCTCGTGGATCAGAACCCCGACATCTTTGGCGCGCCAGGTAGGGGGCGTCGAGGTTGTGTGAACCAGATCCGACGTTCACACCACCTAGATCTTCATCATCTTCATCGACATGCCGCCGAAGAAGAAAGCTTCGGAGGCGGCTACTCCATCCGCGCTGAACCCACCATCGCCGGAGCAAACGGCTGATGGGGCAGACGCCGGCCGAAGAACAGGCGTCGACGAGGGAGTTCACGGTGCTGCCAGGTCCAAGGACAAGGCTGCGTTGCCCATCGGCGGCGTAGCCGGCTCCCACAATGACCGGGCGCACTCCAAGACCTCGGCGTCCGTACATGCACCGCGCCCATCTCAGGAGGCGCGGGACCGGCAGCGTCATGGTGCTCACAGTACCATGCGTTTGCTGGACCAAGATCGAGCTGGTGGATCTCGGAGTGCTCAAGACCAACATGCACGCCAACATACTGGCACGAGCGAGGCACGGTCGCCTGGACGGGATACTGCTCCTTCTAACACAGTTAGAAGTCCGAGCATATCCCACTCCTTGCACCGTTCGCCACCGCCACCCGCCACTCCAGCAGAAGCTTTGGCGCGAGCTCAACTGCTCCTGGACTACCCTCCAACGGCAGACAAGATCGACGACTGGAGGGCCACCATTCAGAGTCTCATCGGCTTCGCCAACGGCGACACTCAACGGCAGCCGAGCACGTCGCAACCGCGGCAAGTCAGCTAGGCATGAGCCGGTGGCGACAAGACTGGTGGGGGTGCGACCACTGTGCACTCTCCGCCTCGAAGGCCAAGATCGCCGACTCGCATCCTACGTGGTTGGCCAATCCTGTAGTCGTGCGCAAGGCGAACGGGAAATGGAGACTTTGTATTGACTTTACCGATGTTAACAAAGCTTGTCCCAAAGACCCATTTCCTTTGCCGCGCATTGACCAGATTGTTGACTCCACGGCCGGATGTGATTTGCTTTCATTTCTTGATGCATACTCAGGATACCATCAGATCTTCATGGCAGAAGAGGATGAGGAGAAGACCGCATTCATTACTCCATGTGGCACGTACTATTTCATACGGATGCCTTTTGGTTTAAAAAATGCTGGTTCAACATTTGCAAGGGTAGTCCATGTCGCTCTTGAGCCACAAATACACAGAAATGTGGAAGCCTACATGGATGACATAGTGGTCAAGAGCAAGGACAAGGCAACTCTGATTCAAGATTTAGATGAGACCTTTGCAAATCTGTGCAAGATCAGCCTCAAGCTCAACCCGGAGAAATGTGTGTTTGGAGTCCCCTCCGGCAAGCTTCTCGGATTCTCCGTGTCTCAGCGGGGAATCGAAGCCAATCCCGACAAGATCAAGGCCATTGAGCAGATTGAAGCACCAAAGCGCGTCAAGGATGTACAAAGGCTTGCCGGTTGTGTGGCTGCTCTCAGCAGGTTTATCTCTAGGTCTCCTGAGCGCGCCCTGCCGTTTTTCAAAATATTGAAAAAGGCAGGTCCAATGAAATGGACTCCGGAAGCGGAGGCTGCGCTGCAAGACTTGAAGAGATACCTGTCCTCCGCTCCAACACTTGTCGCACCTAAGCCACAAGAGAAGTTGCTGCTGTATATAGCGGCAACCAATCAAGTGGTTAGTGCCGAGTTAGTAGCGGAGAGGGAGGCAGATGACGAGCCAGCAACCACGGCAGGCGCATCCAGCGACAAGCAGGGGGCTCCCCCGACAAGCTCTAGCCCCGACAAGGATGGATCTGCACAGACGCGCGAGGAGATACAGACGAGAATGGTGCAGCGCCCAGTTTACTTTGTCAGTTCCCTTCTGCAGGGGGCTAGGTCAAGGTACTCTGGCGTGTAGAAATTGCTTTTCGGCCTTCTCATGGCCTCGAGAAAGCTGCACCATTACTTCCAAGCACATGAGATCACAG
The DNA here is from genome assembly GCF_018294505.1 of Triticum aestivum. Classification (NCBI taxonomy): domain Eukaryota; kingdom Viridiplantae; phylum Streptophyta; class Magnoliopsida; order Poales; family Poaceae; genus Triticum; species Triticum aestivum. The sequence continues at coordinate 73,867,382 of NC_057809.1, forward strand.
TTGTCACTCGTTTTCCGCTGAAGAGGATACTACAGAATCCAGAAGCGACAGGCAAGATTGTTGAGTGGGCACTGGAACTGTCAAGCTTTGGCCTCAAGTTTGAGAGTACTTCAACTATCCAAAGCAGAGCATTGGCAGAATTCATAGCAGAATGGACGCCAACACCAGATGAAGAAATTCCTGAAACGAGCATCCCCGTCAAAGAAGCAAGCAAAGAGTGGCTGATGTACTTTGATGGTGCCTTTTCGCTGCAAGGCGCCGGCGCTGGCGTGCTGCTTGTCGCACCCACCGGAGAGCACCTCAAATACGTAGTCCAGATGCACTTTCCCAAGGAGCAAGCAACAAACAATACTGCAGAGTATGAAGGCTTGCTTGCCGGTCTCAGGATCGCGGTAGACCTTGGGAACAAGAAGCTCATTGTCAGGGGTGACTCGCAGCTTGTCGTCCGCCAAGTGAACAAGAGCTATCAGAGTCCGTTGATGGAAGCCTACGTCGACGAAGTGAGAAAGCTAGAAGAGCACTTTGACGGCCTACAGATGGAGCATGTTCCAAGAGCTCAGAACGCTATTGCCGATGGCCTATCAAAGCGCGCCGCACTTAAGTTACCTGTGGAACCAGGGATCTTTGTGCTCAAGCTGACTCAACCGTCTGTAACGCCATCAACTGGACAGAGCAAGAAGAGGAAGTTGATTTCTGGTGACTATTTGCCGGCAGAGCTTCCCGAAGCCGCTGCCAAGAAGGTCCCCAAGATCAACGCCAAGATCACTGAGGAGCAGTCTGCTCCGGTAAGCCCCAGGGTTTGTTCCATTGAAGCAGAAGCTCCCGACAAGTTTTGCTCCGGCATACTTGCCGGGGAACGTCAAGCTCCGGCAGAGCCGCAAGTTCTCGCCGTAGAAGCGGATGTTCCCGCAGCAACAGATTTACCTTGCGCTGAGGAGCAATCTGCTCCGGCAAGCCCTAGGGTTTGTTCCGTTGAAGCAGAAACTCCCGACAAGTTTTGCTTCGGCAAGCTTGTCGGGGAACGTCAAGCTCCGGCGGAGCCGCAGGTTCTCGCCGTAGAAGCGGATGTTCCCGCAGCAACGCATTTGCCTTTAGTCCTTGTTGTTGAGCCACAAGCTCCAGCATGGGCACAACAGATTGTCCGTTTCCTTCAAACAGGAGAACTTCCCGAGGAGCAAGAAGAAGCAGAAAGAGTAGCCCGGCAGTCAAGTATGTACCAGTTTGTCGACAAGACACTGTACAGAAGAAGACTCAACGGTGTAAAATTGAAGTGTATTCACCGGGAAGACGGACAAAAGCTGTTGGCAGAGATACATGGAGGCATATGTGGTCACCACATTGGCGCAAGAGCACTTGCCGGCAAAGCATTCCGGCAAGGTTTCTTTTGGCCGACAGCCCTCCAGGATGCAACTGCACAAGTAACCAAGTGTGAAGCGTGCCAGTTCCATTCCAAGCAGATACACCAACCAGCTCAAGCTCTCCAGACGATCCCTTTATCCTGGCCATTTTCGGTCTGGGGGCTCGACATCCTCGGCCCCTTTCCCCGAGCAGTCGGGGGGCTTTGAGTACTTGTACGTTGCAATCGACAAGTTCACAAAGTGGCCGGAAGTGGAACCAGTGAGGAAGGGACAGCACAGTCAGCAGTCAAGTTCTTCAGGTCGATTGTTTGCCGCTTCGGAATCCCTAACAGGATAATCACCGACAACAGTACGCAATTCACGAGCCGCACCTTCATGCAGTACGTCCAAGATCTTGGCGCCAAGGTCTGCTTCGCTTCTGTTGCTCACCCGAGAAGCAACGGTCAAGCGGAGAGAGCAAATGCTGAAGTGCTGCGCGGGCTCAAGACCAGAACTTTTGACAGGCTGCACAAGTGCGGAAGAAACTGGATCGAGGAGCTACCGGTGGTTCTTTGGTCGATCAGGACGACGCCAAATCGAGCCACTGGCCAGACACCTTTCGCTCTAGTCTATGGAGCAGAGGCAGTTCTCCCCACGGAACTCGTATACGGGTCACCTCGAGTGCTCGCTTATGATGAGCTTGAGCAAGAGCAGCTGCGACAAGATGACGCGCTGCTCCTTGAGGAAGATCGTCTTCAGGCTGCTGTATGAGCTGCTCGCTACCAGCAAGCTTTGCGCCGCTACCATAGCCGCAAAGTTAACGCTAGAAGTCTAGAGGAAGGCGACCTTGTTCTTCGGCGCGTTCAGTCCGCCAAGAATTCCAACAAGTTGACGCCGAAGTGGGAAGGCCCTTACCGGATGAAACGAGTCACTAGGCCTGGCGCTGTCCGCCTTGAGACCGAAGATTGCATTCCGGTGAGCAATTCCTGGAACATTGAGCATCTTCGTAAGTTTTACCCATAAGGCGCGGTTGCCGGAACCTGTTCCGGCAACCACCTTTTATACAAGTCTTGCCGCTGTTGCATGTAATCCTTTGTACAAAGCCGAGTGCAGACCCCGTGCATAAGTAAAGCTCATGTGCTCTGCACATCTTGTCGATTTCATGCTTTCTATTTTTTGCATATGTGATCTGACACATTGTGCAACACTTACCCCCGGTAAGCAATAACGAGCCGAAGGGCTCCATATCTTTATTTTCTCTTCTTTCTTTTTTCTCAAGGAAAGGAAGGTTCCCTCGCCCACAAGTTTGCCGGGGGGAAAGGAGAAGATAATGGTATGGACCAGGCGTCGTTCAAGAAAGTTTCGCCTTACTGGGAAGCAAACAACAGAAAAGCTAAGTTGCCAAAGTTTGAGCAATCAGATTTTTGAAATTTTTAAGTTATCTCCCTTGAACGACCGCACTTTGTATGGAAAACCTGTGCGCGGAGGAACCAACTCGTAGCTAGTTGCGCCCTTACTTTGTTTCGAGTCCGCTCAACAACTTAAGTGAGCTGCAACTAGTTGCGACAAGGTTTCTTGTCGGTAGCGGCACCGCCAGCAGGCTGCTGACGTCCCGCACTCAGCACTCGCGGCTCAGGTGCCTGCACCGGCAAGTTCCCTAAAAGCGTAGGGTAAAAAAACATACAAAGGGAGGAATTAAGTAAAGGGAATAACATTGTAATCATTACCCGGAATAGACTTATATTACAAGATAGCTTGTCGCGGCTCTTACAGATTGTTTTCATAACATGACAAACAGCGACAAGAAAAGAAGAAAGCGGGCGGCCTAGTCTACGCGATCGCCCTCGATCCTCTTGATCCCGCTCACCTTGTCCATAATGGGTGCGACAAGGGTCTTGAGCGCCTCCATATCAGCATCCAGCGACAGGGTCTTGAGGACGTTGGTGAGGTTGAGGCCCGGATTGCGGAAGGCCACCTTCACCAACACTTTCTGAAGAGCTCCCGCGCAGATCTTGCGCGACTCGTCGGCCAGCTGCTTTGGGATCCTCTCCCGGAGTTGCTGGAGGGCCGTCGCCACGCCTTTGAAGAACAAGACAAGCTTGGCGCTGGGTTGGAGGTTCTCGTCGGAGGGATACCCGAGATCCTCCATCCCCAGCTGCGCCAGCTCCCTATCAATGTCTGCGGCAACACTCACAAGACTCTCCGTCTAGTGCTCCACAGTCTCCCTGAAAGCATTCTGGGTGGCGGCAGCACTCTCCAGCAGCGCCTTGTCGGCCCTGATCTCCTCCTTCAAGGCCGCTTCTTGCTCCTTGGCGCCGTCCAGCGTCTTGGTCAAAGTGGTCAGCTTCAACTCAAGATCCACGTTGGAGACCTTGGCGGCGCTGAGCTCTTTGCCCTTCTCGGCGAGATCGGCCTCCAGCTGCGCCACCTTCGTCTCCAGCTCCTTCTTGGCGGCCTCGGCGGCTGCGGCAGCATCTTTCGCTTGCTTGAGGGCTCTGCCAAATTTTTCCTCGCGCGCGGCAAGCTCCTCCTCGTGGGCGTCAAGATTGACCTTACGCTGCGCCAGCTCGCCTTCCTGCGCAAACAGCTTCTCAGCGACAAGCCGCCGTTGCTCTTCAACCTCGGCCTTCTCAAGGAAGAAGGCCTTCTGCTCTTCGGCGAGTTGCTCCCGCTCCTCCGCCAGGGACCGGAGAGCTTCTTGGTGGAGACCTCGGAGCTCCTCCGCGCGCTTCTCGATGTCTACTCCCGCCTTCGCGACAAGCGCCTCGCGGGATTCCAGCTTGGCTTGCCGCGCACGGTAGAGCGACAACAACTTCCGCAGCAGCCACTCCTCCTCGGGCTCGTTGATGCTGCTGCTCGGCGCGTTAACCAGCGTCAGCCCAGCGGAGGCGAGTACCTCTCCGTCGAAGCTCTCCTCTTCAACCGGCGCCCTAGAGCTCGACGCCCAGGGGAGGTTGATGAAGACGCCATCGCCGGCCTTCAAGTAGACGCCCGGCCGGGGCTCTTCGGAGCCTGGCGCTGCGGCAGCGGCGGACGGGTCGGCGGTCGACATAGCGCCTGGCGCTCCTGCGGCCTCAGGGCCGTCAGTGCAATCGCCAGACCCCTCGCCAGCTGTTGTGGCGGCAGCCTTGGCGGCGGCGTCGTCGGCGGCAACCTCGATCTCCATCGGCTCCGCAATAGATGGGTCTGACGGCCGGAAAAGGGAGAAGAGTTAAGCAAATATCCAAGAAAAGAGAAAAAGATCAAAATAAGAAGAACCCAAGGGAAGTTTTGAAGCGAGAGGAGTACCTGTACCGGGTCCTGCAGTCATGGTCTCCGCCGTCGGGGGGCCGCTGGTGCTGTCCCTTGCCGGAGAACTCTCCCTCGCAGGAGACTTCTCCCTTGCCGGAGAACTCTCCCTTGCCGGAGGACTCTCCCTTGGCTCCTGGTGGGGCTGCTCTACTACTACACAAACCAACAGTCAGATGTCAGCAAAGGAAAAGTATCCATGCACACTTCACAGCGGAAAGCGAACCATATACTTACGCTGGGGGCTGCTCTGGAGAAAAGTTGCCGGGTCCGGCAAGGTTGTCTCGGGCGCACCCCCTGCTGTCGCAGTGGGTTCGTCCTCGATGACAATCAGCGGGACCTTGGCTCTCTTTGCTGCTCTCTGAGCCAGAGTCCTAAAAAGGAATAAGTTCAGAGTAAAGCAAATGAGATACAAGACAAACAGCAAGAATTGAAGAACTACAAGAACAACAAGAGAATCTTACTCTTCTTCTTCCTCGTCGGAGCTGAACGCGGAGAAGTCGAAGTCTGGCTCACGTCCGGCGCGAGGAGGCGGAGGAGTGGTTTCCCTTGGCCGCTTGGCGGGAACGGTGGCGGTGGTATGAGACGACCCCGCTCCGGCTGCCGCCGCGGCGTGAGAAGCGGCAGGAGCAGAAGCGGTGGTCCGGGAAGGCCCCGCTCCAGTTGCCGTCGCTGTGTGAGGTGCTCCCGCGGCAACAGTGTTTGCCGCGGTGGAGCGTGTCACGCGGCGCGGCGACTGTTGACTCGCCTGCCGCTCCGCTGCGTCACCGGCCTTGCGGAGACGCCTTCTTGGTGGGGATGGAGGCTCTGCTTGCGGCTAGCTGCCTGAAGATGAGGAGGAAGAGGAGTTGATCTCCAGCGAGCCGCTCGCATCCTTGGCGGGCTCGCTCGACTCGACGCCATGCCCGACAAGCCTTTTCTGCCCGGCAAGCTCTTTCTCGCCGGCGGGCTCCCCTCGCTCGGCACGGCTTGCCGCCTCTGCTGCATCTGCCTCCTCCACGGTGAATCCAAATTCACCCGCGACTGCGGCTGCCGCCGCCTCTTCCAGCCTAGTAGCGATGCGTGTCATCTCCGCATCGGTGGTGTCGCGGGTGAGGCTATCCTTTTCGTCAGAGCGGATCGGCACTTCTACCAAGCCATCAAAGAACTCCTGCACGACGTCGTCTGCAGGCTCTTGCCAAGTTGGGACAATTCCATGCGAATCGCACAGCGGCATCATTGCACGGATGCGGTCAAGCGAGGAGTTGTTGCACAGCGGAACGACACCCCCCGGCAACCTGAACACTTCGGGATGTTGAGGGTCGTACTTGAACAGCTCCTGGAGCATCGCGTTGAGCTCCAGAATAGTGAAGTTGAAGTTGAGGCCCGGACGCAGCCTCATGATATCCGCCGCATTCTTGAATTCCCAGGCGGGTCTCCCCCGTTCCTGCAGGGGGGCGATGCGGCGGCGAAGAAAATCTGCGCCAACAGCGCCTACAGTAAGCCCGGCAAGCCTGAGGCGTAGAATCCGGGTGACGGCAATCTTCAGTCTATCGTCTTCCTGGGCCACGTCACTCCAATCGTTGCCACGCGCTACTGGGGTTTGGCGCCGGGCGGTAAACGGCTGCGGGTTCTCCTCGTCAATCCAACACCAGTCTGCTCTCCATTCCTCCCACTTGCCGCGGAACTCTCCCTCCAGATAAGTGTCCTTCTTGCCGGCCCTTGAGATCCAGGTGATTCCGTCGGATAAAGGATCTCCTCTCTCTACTCGGGGCATAAAGAAGTGGCGAAAAAGAGCTACATTGGGATGGACTCCGACAAAGTTTTCGCAGAGATGTGCAAAAACTGCCATGGTCAGAACGGCATTGGGGGTGAAATCAAGGAGGTGGAACCCGTAGGTGTTCATGATATCGCAGAAGAACTCAGAGAAGGGCGGGCAGAGCCCGCAGTAGAAGAACAAGGCGAAGAATGGATATCCATTTGGAGCCTTTTCCAAGCGGCGGCTGGAAGTACCTTCGTGCGCGGGTGCGCTCGCGTCTCCGTCGACCAGAAGAGGTAGTAGTTCTCCCTCAGCTCCCTCGTGGTGAGCTTGGGGGGGAAAACTGCCCGCTCCTTTCGCAGCGCCGCAAGCCGCTGCGCCTCGGTCGACTTCACAACCTTCCCCTTGTCGGCTTTCGGAGCCATGGCGGAAGTGGTGGAGGAGGTCGACGGCGTCGGTGGTGCTGGTGGCGATGGGGGGCGGGGCGCTGCTCTCTTTCAGATTCGGGAAGACGAGGGAGCGGCGGAGATTTCCGAGATTGAAACAGCAACCGGCGAATGGGCGAACTACCCCTGTTTCCCCTGCTTATAAAGAGGGAGAGGGCGGACGTTCCGCATTTCCGAATAAAGAAACCACCCACGATCTCTCCCACGATGCCGCATTCAACGCGTGTCGTCCGGGGAGGGCGCGGTGGATACGGGGAGAGATACGGCGTAACCTAGGCCGCGCGTGCCCGTGCTCCTGTCGGTGTACTAGAGTAGGGGTACCTTAGTATCCCGAACTTGTGCACGGGCAGTCGCAGCATCCCGCGGCAAGGCTTGCCGGGTGACCACCAAGATCCTCTGTGGTTCCTTTGGAGCCATTCAAGAACAAAGTATCCAAGCCAAGGAGACAAGACCCCGGCAAGAGGAGCTTGCCGGGAAGGCCAACCAAGGCATCTCAAGGAACTTGCCGCGACGCGCCACGCGTCCCGGCAAGGCCCGGTGAGCGACAAGCTCCCGGACGCGACAAGACAACGACCGCGGCAAGGCGCTTGCCGCGACAAGCCACCACTCTGCGCCCGCGCTCCAGCACATTCACCAACGTGTCCATCTGGGACCCTTCCAGGCGTACGTGGTGGGAGGCTGTGCAGCCAGGGGTGCGCGGTGGCAAGCGGCGCTGACAAGATCGCCATCTTGGCGAGCGGTGGCATCCCTGATGGTCCCTTTTGCACTATTTAGACGACGCAGACGGGCATTTAATGCCCTTGTCCCCTTCCGTCAGGGTTAGGTATGATACACTGTAGCAGGTAGCTGTACCTACCGCATCACCTTTCCATTTTTACCCTTGTCTACGTTGCCACCTGTCGGTGACCCCTTGAGCATATAAAAGGAGGCCCATGCGCAACGTAGAGGAGGTGGGCTGGAAGAGGAAGAGAACACTCACGCTCGGTCTCGTTAGCTGCTGGAGTGTACTGTAGCACTCCATGCTCCCGAGCAAGAACTCAATACAAACCACAAAGCAGGAGTAGGGTTTTACGCATCCGTGCGGCCCGAACCTGGGTAAACCGCTCGTGTGCTTCGCCTCGATCCGCTCTTCGTGCGACCTCCGCCCCCGCCGAACCGAAAGGGACTCGGTCCGCCGGTCCCATAGGTGCTCGTGGATCAGAACCCCGGCATATGTGGACTGAACTGCAGAATGCCGGAATAAGAGGGGGATAGCTAGTCCTTATCGAAGACTACGCTTCTGGTAACCTCCATCTTGCAGTAGAAGAAGAGAGTAGATGGTAAGTTCACCAAGTAGCATCGCATAGCATAATCCTAACCGATGATCCTCCCCTCGTCGCCCTGTGAGAGAGCGATCACCGGTTGTATCTGGCACTTGGAAGGGTGTGTTTTATTAAGTATCCGATTCTAGTTGTCATAAGGTCAAGGTATAACTTCGGGTCGTCCTTTTACCGAGGGACACGGCTATTCGAATAGATTAACTTCCCTGCAGGGGTGCACCACATAACCCAACACGCTCGATCCCATTTGGCCGGACACACTTTCCTGGGTCATGCCCGGCCTCGGAAGATCAACACGTCGCAGCCCTACCTAGGCACAACAGAGAGGTCAGCACGCCGGTCTAAATCCTATGGCGCAGGGGTCTGGGCCCATCGCCCATTGCACACCTGCACGTTGCGTACGCCGCCGGTGAGCAGACCTAGCAACCTCCATTACAAAGGAAGTTGCGTTACGCGGTCCAACCCGGCGCGCGCCGCTCAGTCGCTGATGTCACGAAGGCTTCGGCTGATACCACGACGTCGAGTGCCCATAACTGTCCCCGCGTAGATGGTTAGTGCGTATGGGCCAGTAGCCAGACTTAGATCAAATACCAAGATCTCGTTAAGCGTGTTATTTTGAAATAACCACGGACGCCGACCAGGGCCAGGCCCACCTCTCTCCTAGGTAGTCTCAACCTGCCCTGTCGCTCCGACTCAAAGTAACAGTCGGGGACCGTCCGGAACTCAGGCCCACCACTACCTGGATGGAGCCACCTGCCCCTTCAGCCCCCATCTCCAAACAGTTTCACCGGTAATGTAACAGTGTAAAGAATATAGTATATACCCGTGACCACCTCCCGAAGTGGTCACGGCCCAGTAGTATAGCATGACAGACGGACAAGAGTGTAGGGCCACTGATGATAATCTAGCATCCTATATTAAGCATTTAGGATTGCAGGTAAGGTATCAACAGTTGTAGCAACAATGACAGGCTATGCATCAGAATAGGATTAATGGAAAGCAGTAACATGCTACACTACTCTAATGCAAGCAGTATAGAGGAGAGTTGGCGATATCTGGTGATCAAGGGGGGGGGGGCTTGCCTGGTTGCTCTGGCAAGAGAGAGGGGTCGTCAACACTGAAGTCGTACTGGGTAGCTGCGACGTCGGTCTCGGTGTCTAGCGAGAGAAGAGGGGGAGGAAACAATAAATATTAAGCAAACAGATGCATAGCGATGCCTGACAATGATAAGTAGCGGTGCTAGGGATGCTCTAACGCGATAAGAGGTGGTACCGGTGAAGGGGGGAAACATCCGGGAAAATATCCCCGGTGTTTCGCGTTTTCGGACAGATGAATTGGAGGGGGAAAGTTGCTTGTTCGCTATGCTAGGGATGCGTGGCGGACGAACGGGCTGCGTATCCGGGTTCGTCTCGTCGTTCTAAGCAACTTCCATGTAGAAAGTATTTTCTTCTCAGCTACGGTTTAATTTATATTAATTTTCAAAGTTTTAAATCATTTTCTAATTTATTAATTATTAACTAAATTAACATTATCCAGAATAGTGCTTGCTGACATCAGCATGACATCAGCAGTCAACGTTGACCGTTGACCTGGTCAACCCGACAGGTGGGTCCCACCTGTCAGGGACTGTTTAGCTAATTAACAATAGTTAGTCAGGTTAATTAATCATTAGGTTAATTAACATTAATTAGTTAATTTAAATAGTATTAATTAAGTAAAATTATTTAGTTAATTAATTAATTAATTAATATATTTATTTTTTTAATTCTTCTTCTTATTATTTTTTTGTTCTGGGCGTGGGCCCCGTTCTTAAGTGGCCCAGGGGGAGTTTGCGGGCGCCAGGCGAAACGGGCACCGTGCGCCGCGGGTGTGGCCCGAGCGGGCGCACGCCCAGGAGCGGGCGTACCCAGCCGGGCGCCAGAGAAGGGCAGGCCGGTGGCCGCGGCACCGGCCAGGTGGCCGGAGCAGCGTCTGGAGGCAGGCGAGGCCAGGTGGAGGCGGACGCGGGCGGCGAGGCACGCGTGAGGGGAGAGCAGCGGCGGCGCGTAGCAGTAGGGAGAAGATGCGAGCGTGGTGAGGCTCGAGCGGAGCAGTGGAGGCGAGCGGCGGCGTTGGTCGAGCGGGACGGGGCGAGGTGCGCTGCAGGGCACGGGCGGCGGGCTACAGAGGGAGCGGCGCGACGCGTGTGGCAGCGGGGCTGGATGCAACAGCAGCGGCACAACATCGACGACCATCCAGCGGCGGAGCACGGCACCTACGGCGGGCGCACGCATAGGGGGCGCCCCGGGCGCGGGTAGGGGCGGCCAGGGGAACTTGCAGCGGCTGCCTCGGGCGCGCGCATGCGTTGGGCTATGCCGAGGGAGGCGAGCGTGCAGTGGGGGAGCGAAGCTCCAAGCGCAGGCTCGGATGGATTCGGGCAACGGCGGGCAAGTGCGCGCAGCGTGCAAGGGAGGGGACAGCCATGGCGCGTGAGCGGGAGAGGAGGGGAGGCGAACAGGGCGCTCACGGTGGCCGTAGGGAAAAGGGCAGTGGGGGTTGAGGAGGTCGACGGGGACGACCGGGCGATGGGAAGGGAGCAGGCCGTTGAGGTGGTCCAGCGAGGGAGCTCCGGGCGCCGGCGTGGTGGTCGTGCGGCGAGGGCGGCGTCGGGCTCGAGCGCGGCCGTGGGTTCGTTCCTCCCCCCGATCCAGATCTGGATCGGGACGAGGAGGAGAGGGAGAGACCGAACGTGGTGGGAGAGTGGGGTGGTGGCTGCGTTAGGGATTCGGTAGTGGGGTTGTGGCTGCGTTAGGGATTCGGTAGTGGGGTTATGGGGGTACGGGGTGGGCCGGCCTGGTTGGACCAGAGGCCGGTTGGGCCGTGTGGTCTAGTGGGGGGGGGCTCCTTTCTCCTTTGCTTTCTTTTGTTTTCTATTTGTTCTTTTCTTTTTATTTATTCTTTCCTGTTTTATTTTAGTTTCTGTAAAATATATACTTAGCGTCTAATTTAGTATTTCAGTTTAGTCCACTCTCACAAAATGTCTAGTCCCCAAATAATTTAGCTTGATAATTTATTAATTAGTAAAGGCATTTAATTATTTGTCTTTGTTACTGTTTTATTTATTTCAGTGCAACTAAATACTTTATAAAAAAATGTGAATTCTCCACCATAATTATTTATGCAATATTTGGCACATATAGAACATTTTAGTTTTAATGTTTGAAAACTTCTATTGTTTGCGTTGATTTTGAATTCTGAATTCAAACGGGATTGAATCATCGTGAGGTTTACAACAGTAAGGGTGGTGACGTGGCATCATTAGCAGAGGTTACTGTAGCTTGATTATTCGGGCGTCACAATTCTCCTCCACTACAAGAAATCTCGTCCCGAGATTTAAGAGGGGAGTAAGGGGGAAGAAAAGTTTACGAAATTCTAACGATTCTTCTCGGTCTTGGTTGCTCTTCTCGAAGTGGTCGATCCATAGCGTTGATGTCTTCATTCCTATGTATCAATGCATCATGATGAGGTTGCCATCCTTTTCTTCGGAAACTCCAACGTACTTACGAATAGGTAAGGGGCAGCTCGGCTACGACAGCATGTTTACGAGGGAAACAATCTGGGGTTAACCCATGAATGAGCATAAGATTATCTCTCGAGTTGAACATATAAAATACATCGAGAGTACGATACAAGGTACAATGAGAGGGTCCAAGCGGATAGGTAGCTGCTCAAAGTCTGAACCAGAGTGAGAAAGGGGTTTAGAGCAACGCGGATAAGTATTGCGTGTGTTACCAAATTAGATCACTAGGAAGGTGGTCTGTGAATTATTTACGAGGCCACGCACGAGGCACAACCTTGCGAACAGGGGGGTGTACAGGAGAGTCAGGTTTCGATCCTGTGGAACTGTGGGTTATGGGCCCAGCATGTGGGTTAATAGTAGGAAGAGGGGTGACGTCTTGCACGATCATGCAAGCAAGGCATGTCAGTGAATAACCAGTCAGTTATGTTGGCAGCATCGTTGGTACCAAGGGCGAGGGACAAAGAGAACCGTTTTCCTGCTCGTTGAACGAGGCGGACCTATAGGCAAAGGTCTCGTCCATCGGTGGCAACCGAAATGTTATCAACAATAGTAACAGGGTCTTGCTGACATAATTGTATAACGAGGTGTTTACATAAGCAGGAGAATATTACTGCTTAGATCATATAGATCACAAGAAAGGTTAAACCAAACAATGGAGAGAAAAATATGATTATAAGATTAAACAGAACAATGGAAAGGAAAATGTGTTTAAACACATATTTCAAGGGTATATCCTTCCCAAGGGCAAACATAGCACGATATCCATGACAAGATATTATGTAGAAAACTCTTTAGGTAAGGGGAGAGAAATTTCAGGACATTACCCATATAGCGGTGTTTGGATAATTGAGCAGGAAACATTCAACATTAGGCTTTAAATGTGCTTGTTGAAAATTGGAGTAACATATATATGCTTCGAGATAGCATTGACATGGTCTTCAGGCAAAGGTCAGACTTTGGAAACACAAAGGATCCCTCAGGAATAACTTGTAGAATAAGTCTTACAATTTCCTCATGGAAGAATGGATAACCTTGCTGAAAAGGAATCTATAACCATAGGGCCTTCGGCCGGGTGTGCTAAGCATGACAACTTGGATATAAAAGATGGTAATACTCCAAGGTAAAGAAGAACAAATGTTGGATAGCAAGGAACTCAAGGTATAACACAGAACACGAACAAGTTTGTGTTGGAGGGAAGGCAATAAAGTTGTCGATGATAACACAGTTCATCGAGGGACAAGGATGGTATTTCTCATCATGACTTCGATTGATATCCTAGAAGAGCTCATAAGATTGATGATGATCACGACACAATTGTTGAGAGATTTCATGAAGATGTATTCAATCGGTGATGACATCTAGTCAAACGAATGATAAGCGGAAGGTTATTGGAACCATGGTTACGACACAAACTCGAAATCAAGCTTGCGGTTCAAGGCGAAATGATATGATGAGGAAAATCGACATAAGCTTAGCTCATCATCGAGAATTGTGCTCCGTGAAGAAAGACTAGGTAGCATAGTTAAAATTTAGCACAATGATGATATAGCCGATCAGGCTAGGAGTGACTTAAATGATTATTAACTCGTAAGCAACAACAATTACTTAAGAGTTATTGAATCAGAGTGCGGAATCGATTCACTTATTGGTGTCCTCGGTTGACGACAACCCGGAACCCAGAAAAATTGGAATTGGTGAGAAATAATAGTTGATGAAGAACCCATAGGAAGTTATGCAGTTCCATGACATTATCAAGATATCATAGTGTAATACTCGACGGTAGATCAAAGTAGAGGTTGGACAGATGCAATGATCTGCACAACAAGTAGTTCAACTTGTTCGATAAATGGTATTAATGAGAAAATATGGTCGGAACCATGATTGCAAATGACCAAACATAGATACAGGACAAACTTATAATAAGGGGATTATTATCATTTACAAGAAGCTTCGATGATAAGTTTCACATTGGTGAAGGAAATATGCCCTAGAGGCAATAATAAAGTTATTATTTATTTCCTTATATCATGATAAATGTTTATTATTCATGCTAGAATTGTATTAACCGGAAACATAATACATGTGTGAATACATAGACAAACAGAGTGTCACTAGTATGCCTCTACTTGACTAGCTTGTTAATCAAAGATGGTTATGTTTCCTAACCATGAACAAAGAGTTGTTATTTGATTAACGGGATCACATCATTAGTTGAATGATCTGATTGACATGACCCATTACATTAGCTTAGCACCCGATCGTTTAGTATGTTGCTATTGCTTTCTTCATGACTTATACATGTTCGTATGACTATGAGATTATGCAACTCCCGTTTGCCTGAGGAACACTTTGGGTGCTACCAAACGTCACAACGTAACTGGGTGATTATAAAGGAGCATTACAGGTGTCTCCAAAGGTAGATGTTGGGTTGGCATATTTCGAGATTAGGATTTGTCACTCCGATTGTCGGAGAGGTATCTCTGGGCCCTCTCGGTAATGCACATCACATAAGCCTTGCAAGCATTACAACTAATACGTTAGTTGTGAGATGATGTATTACGGAACGAGTAAAGAGACTTGCCGGTAACGAGATTGAACTAGGTATTGGATACTGACGATCGAATCTCGGGCAAGTAACATACCGATGACAAAGGGAACAACGTATGTTGTTATGCGGTCTGACCGATAAAGATCTTCATAGAATATGTAGGAGCCAATATGGGCATCCAGGTCCCGCTATTGGTTATTGATCGGAGACGTGTCTCGGTCATGTCTACATTGTTCTCGAACCGTAGGGTCTGCAGGCTTAATGTTACGATGACAGTTATTATGAGTTTATGCATTTTGATGTACCGAAGGTTGTTCGGAGTCCCGGATGTGATCATGGACATGACGAGGAGTCTCGAAATGGTCGAGACATAAAGATTGATATATTGGAAGCCTATGTTTGGATATCGGAAGTGTTCCGGGTGAAATCGGGATTTTACCGGAGTATCGGGAGGTTACCGGAACCCCCCCCCGGAAGCTATATGGGCCTTAGTGGGCTTTAGTGGAAAAGAGAAAGGGGCAGCCCAAGGTGGGCCGCGCTCCTCCCCCCTCCCCTAGTCCTATTAGGACTAGGAGAGGTGGCCGGCTCCCTCTCTCTTTTCCCCCCTCAAGGAATCCTATTCCAACTAGGATTGGGGGGGGGGGAATCCTACTCCCAGAGGGAGTAGGACTCCCTTGGCGCGCCCTCCTTGGCCGGCCTCCCCCTCCCCCTTGGCTCCTTTATATACGGAGGCAGGGGGCACCCTAGAACACACAAGTTGATCCACGTGATCGTTCCTTAGCCGTCTGCGGTGCCCCCTGCCACCATATTCCACCTCGATCATATCGTTGTAGTGCTTAGGCGAAGCCCTGCGTCGGTAGAACATCATCGTCGTCACCACGCCGTTGTGCTGACGGAACTCATCCCCGAAGCTTTGCTGGATCGAAGCCCGGGGAGCGTCATCGAGTTGTACGTGTGCTAAGAACTCGGAGGTGCCGGAGTAACGGTGCTTGGATCGGTCGGATCGAGAAGACGTACGACTACTTCCTCTACGTCGCGTCAACGCTTCCGTTGTTGATCTACAAGGGTACGTAGATCATACTCTCCCCTCTCATTGCTATGCATCACCATGATCTTGCGTGTGCGTAGGAAATTTTTTGAAATTACTGCGTTCCCCAACAGTGGTATCAGAGCCTAGATTTTATGGTTTGATGTTATTTGCACGAATAGAACACAAGTGAGTTGTGGGCGATATAAGTCATACTGCCTACCAGCATGTCATACTTTGGTTCGGCGGTATTGTTGAACGAGACGACCCGGACCAACATTACGCGTACGCTTACGCGAGACCGGTTCTCCCGACGTGCTTTGCACATAGGTGGCTTGCGGGCGACTGTCTCTCCCACATTAGTTGAACCGAGTGTGGCTATGCCCGGTCCTTGCGAAGGTTTAAACGGCATCAACTTGACAAACTATCGTTGTGGTTTTGATGCGTAGGTGAGATTGGTTCTTGCTTAAGCCCGTAGCAGCCACGTAAAACTTGCAACAAACAAAGTAGAGGACGTCTAACTTGTTTTTGCAGGGCATGTTGTGATGTGATATGGTCAGGACATGATGCTAAATTTTATTGTATGAGATGATCATGTTTTGTAACCGAGTTATCGGCAACTGGCAGGAGCCGTATGGTTGTCGCTTTATTGTATGCAATGCAATCGCGATGTAATGCTTTACTTTATCACTAAGCGGTAGCGATAGTCGTGGAAGCATAAGATTGGCGAGTTGACAACGATGCTACGATGGAGATCAAGGTGTCGCGCCGGTGACGATGGTGATCATGACGGTGCTTCGGAGATGGAGATCACAGGCACAAGATGATGATGGCCATATCATATCACTTATATTTGATTGCATGTGATGTTTATCTTTTATGCATCTTATCTTGCTTTGATTGACGGTAGCATTATAAGATGATCTCTCACTAAATTATCAAGAAGTGTTCTCCCTGAGTATGCACCGTTGCCAAAGTTCGTCGTTCCCAGACACCACGTGATGATCGGGTGTGATAAGCTCCACGTCCATCTACAACGGGTGCAAGCCAGTTTTGCACATGCAGAATACTCGGGTTATACTTGACGAGCCTAGCATATGCAGATATGGCCTCGGAACACGAAGACCGAAAGGTCGAGCGTGAATCGTATAGTAGATATGATCAACATAATGATGTTCACCGATGAAACTACTCCATCTCACGTGATGATCGGTTATGGTTTAGTTGATTTGGATCACGTGATCACTTAGAAGATTAGAGGGATGTCTATCTAAGTGGGAGTTCTTAAGTAATATGATTAATTGAACTTAAATTTATCATGAACTTAGTCCCTGATAGTATCTTGCTTGTTTATGTTGATTGTAGATAGATGGCCCGTGCTGTTGTTCCGTTGAATTTTAATGCGTTCCTTGAGAAAGCAAAGTTGAAAGATGATGGTAGCAATTACACGGACTGGGTCCGTAACTTGAGGATTATCCTCATTGCTGCACAGAAGAATTACGTCCTGGAAGCACCGCTGGGTGCCAGGCCTGCTGCTGGAGCAACACCAGATGTTATGAACGTCTGGCAGAGCAAAGCTGACGACTACTCGATAGTTCAGTGTGCCATGCTTTACGGCTTAGAATCGGGACTTCAACGACGTTTTGAACGTCATGGAGCATATGAGATGTTCCAGGAGTTGAAGTTAATATTTCAAGCAAATGCCCGGATTGAGAGATATGAAGTCTCCAATAAGTTCTATAGCTGCAAGATGGAGGAGAACAGTTCTGTCAGTGAGCATATACTCAAAATGTCTGGGTATAATAATCACTTGATTCAGATGGGAGTTAATCTTCCAGATGATTGCGTCATTGACAGAATTCTCCAATCACTGCCACCAAGCTACAAGAGCTTCGTGATGAACTATAATATGCAAGGGATGAATAAGACTATTCCCGAGCTCTTCGCAATGCTGAAAGCTGCGGAGGTAGAAATCAAAAAGGAGCATCAAGTGTTGATGGTCAACAAGACCACTAGTTTCAAGAAGAAGGGCAAAGGGAAGAAGAAGGGGAACTTCAAGAAGAACGGCAAGCAAGTTGCTGCTCAAGAGAAGAAACCCAAGTCTGGACCTAAGCCTGAAACTGAGTGCTTCTACTGCAAGCAGACTGGTCACTGGAAGCGGAACTGCCCCAAGTATTTGGCGGATAAGAAGGATGACAAGGTGAACAAAGGTATATGTGATATACATGTTATTGATGTGTACCTTACTAGAGCTCGCAGTAGCACCTGGGTATTTGATACTGGTTCTGTTGCTAATATTTGCAACTCAAAACAGGGACTACGGAATAAGCGAACACTGGCAAAGGACGAGGTGACGATGCGTGTGGGAAACGGTTCCAAAGTCGATGTGATCGCGGTCGGCACGCTACCTCTACATCTACCTTCGGGATTAGTATTAGACCTAAATAATTGTTATTTGGTGCCAGCGTTGAGCATGAACATTATATCTGGATCTTGTTTAATGCGAGACGGTTATTCATTTAAATCAGAGAATAATGGTTGTTCTATTTATATGAGTAATATCTTTTATGGTCATGCACCCTTGAAGAGTGGTCTATTCTTATTGAATCTCGAAAGTAGTGATACACATATTCATAATATTGAAGCCAAAAGATGCAGAGTTGATAATGACGGTGCAACTTATTTGTGGCACTGCCGTTTAGGTCATATCGGTATAAAGCGCATGAAGAAACTCCATACTAATGGACTTTTGGAATCACTTGATTATGAATCACTTGGTACTTGTGAACCGTGCCTCATGGGCAAGATGACTAAAACACCGTTCTCCGGTACTATGGAGAGAGCAACAGATTTGTTGGAAATCATACATACAGATGTATGTGGTCCGATGAATATTGAGGCTCGTGGCGGATATCGTTATTTTCTCACCTTCACAGATGATTTAAGCAGATATGGGTATATCTACTTAATGAAACATAAGTCTGAAACATTTGAAAAGTTCAAGGAATTTCAGAGTGAAGTTGAAAATCATCGTAACAAGAAAATAAAGTTTCTACGATCTGATCGTGGAGGAGAATATTTGAGTTACGAGTTTGGTGTACATTTGAAAAATTGTGGAATAGTTTCGCAACTCACGCCACCCGGAACACCACAGCGTAATGGTGTGTCCGAACGTCGTAATCGTACTTTACTGGATATGGTGCGATCTATGATGTCTCTTACTGATTTACCGCTATCGTTTTGGGGATACGCTCTAGAGACGGCCGCATTCACTTTAAATAGGGCACCATCAAAATCCGTTGAGATGACGCCTTATGAACTATGGTTTGGCAAGAAACCAAAGTTGTCGTTTCTTAAAGTTTGGGGCTGCGATGCTTATGTGAAAAAGCTTCAACCTGATAAGCTCGAACCCAAATCGGAGAAATGTGTCTTCATAGGATACCCAAAGGAGACTGTTGGGTACACCTTCTATCACAGATCCGAAGGGAAGACATTCATTGCTAAGAATGGATCCTTTCTAGAGAAGGAGTTTCTCTCGAAAGAAGTGAGTGGAAGGAAAGTAGAACTTGATGAGGTAACTGTACCTGCTCCCTTATTGGAAAGTAGTACATCACAGAAAACTGTTTCAGTGACACCTACACCAATTATTGAGGAAGCTAATGATGATGATCAAGAAACTTCAGAACAAGATACTACTGAACCTCGTAGATCAACCAGAGTGAGATCCGCACCAGAGTGGTACGGTAATCCTGTTTTGGAAGTCATGCTACTAGATCATGATGAACCTACGAACTATGAAGAAGCGATGGTGAGCCCTGTTGGAAATATGCCCTAGAGGCAATAATAAATTAGTTATTATTATATTTCCTTGTTCATGATAATCATTTATTATCCATGCTAGAATTGTATTGATAGGAAACTCAGATACATGTGTGGATACATAGACAACACCATGTCCCTAGTAAGCCTCTAGTTGACTAGCTCGTTGATCAATAGATGGTTACGGTTTCCTGACCATGGACATTGGATGTCGTTGATAACGGGATCACATCATTAGGAGAATGATGTGATGGACAAGACCCAATCCTAAGCATACCACTAGATCGTGTAGTTCGTGTGCTAAAGCTTTTCTAATGTCAAGTATCATTTCCTTAGACCATGAGATTGTGCAACTCCTGGATACCGTAGGAGTGCTTTGGGTGTACCAAACGTCACAACGTAACTGGGTGACTATAAAGGTGCACTACGGGTATCTCCGAAAGTGTCTGTTGGGTTGGCGCGAATCGAGACTGGGATTTGTCACTCCGTGTAAACGGAGAGGTATCTCTGGGCCCACTCGGTAGGACATCATCATAATGTGCACAATGTGATCAAGGAGTTGATCACGGGATGATGTGTTACGAAACGAGTAAAGAGACTTGCCGGTAACGAGATTGAACAAGGTATCGGGATACCGACGATCGAGTCTCGGGCAAGTATCATACCGCTAGACAAAGGGAATTGTATACGGGATTGATTAAGTCCTTGACATCGTGGTTAATCCAATGAGATCATCGTGGAACATGTGGGAGCCAACATGGGTATCTAGATCCCGCTGTTGGTTATTGACCGGAGAGTCATCTCGGTCATGTCTGCATGTCTCCCAAACCCGTAGGGTCTACACACTTAAGGTTCGGTGATGCTAGGGTTATAGAGATATTAGTATGCGGTAACCCGAAAGTTTTTCGGAGTCTCGGATGAGATCCCGGACGTCATGAGGAGTTCCGGAATGGTCCGGAGGTAAAGAATTATATATAGGAAGTGCTATTTCGGCCATCGGGACAAGTTTCGGGGTCACCGGTATTGTACCGGGACCACCGGAAGGGTCCCGGGGGTCCACCGGGTGGGGCCACCTGCCCGGGGGGGCACATGGGCTGTAGGGGGTGCGCCTTGGCCTACATGGGCCAAGGGCACCAGCCCCTAGAGGCCCATGCGCCAAAAGGACAAGAGGAGGGGAGAGTCCTAAAAGGGGAAGGCACCTCCGAGGTGCCTTGGGGAGGATGGACTCCTCCCCCCCTTGGCCGCACCCTTCCTTGGAGGAAGGGGAAAGGCTGCGCCCTCCCCCTCTCCCTTGGCCCTATATATAGTGGGGGGAAGGGAGGGCAACAATACATAAGCCCTGGCGCCTCCCTCTCCCTCCCATGACACATCTCCTCCTCCCGCAGCGCTTGGCGAAGCCCTGTTGGAATCCCGCTACTACCACCACGCCGTCGTGCTGTTGGATCTCCATCAACCTCTCCTTCCCCCTTGCTGGATCAAGAAGGAGGAGACGTCGCTGCTCCGTACGTGTGTTGAACGCGGAGGTGCCGTCCGTTCGGCGCTAGGATCATCGGTGATTTGGATCACGATGAGTACGACTCCATCAACCCCGTTCTCTTGAACGCTTCCGCGCGCGATCTACAAGGGTATGTAGATCCACTCCTCCCTCGTTGCTAGATGACTCCATAGATAGATCTTGGTGACACATAGGAAAATTTTGAATTTATGCTACGTTCCCCAACAGTGGCATCATGAGCTAGGTCTATGCGTAGTTTTTATGCACGAGTAGAACACAAAGTAGTTGTGGGCGTTGATTTTGTTCAATATGCTTACCGTTACTAGTCCAATCTTGATTCGGCGGCATCGTGGGATGAAGCGGCCCGGACCAACCTTACACATACGCTTACGTGAGACCGGCTCCACCGACTAACATGCACTAGTTGCATAAGGTGGCTGGCGGGTGTCTGTCTCTCCCACTTTAGTCGGATCGGATTCGATGAAAAGGGTCCTTATGAAGGGTAAATAGCAATTGGCATATCACGTTGTGGTTTTTGCGTAGTTAAGAAACGTTCTTGCTAGAAACCCATAGCAGCCACATAAAACATGCAAACAACAATTAGAGGATGTCTAACTTGTTTTTGCAGGGTATGCTATGTGATGTGATATGGCCAAGAAGAATGTGATGAATGATATGTGATGTATGAGATTGATCATGTTCTTATAATCGGAATCACGACTTGCATGTCGATGAGTATGACAACCGGCAGGAGCCATAGGAGTTGTCTTTATTTATTTATGACCTGCGTGTCAACATAAACGTCATGTAATTACTTTACTTTATTGCTAACCGTTAGCTATAGAAGTAGAAGTAATAGTTGGCGAGACAACTTCATGAAGACACGATGATGGAGATCATGATGATGGAGATCATGGTGTCATGCCGGTGACGATGATGATCATGGAGCCCCGAAGATGGAGATCAAAAGGAGCAATATGATATTGGCCATATCATGTCACTATTTGATTGCATGTGATGTTTATCATGTTTATGCATCTTGTTTACTTAGAATGACGGTAGTAAATAAGATGATCCCTCATAATAATTTCAAGAAGGTGTTCCCCCTAACTATGCACCGTTGCGAAAGTTCGTCGTTTCGAAGCACCACGTGATGATCGGGTGTGATAGATTCTTACGTTCACATACAACGGGTGTAAGACAGATTTACACACACAAAACACTTAGGTTGACTTGATGAGCCTAGCATGTGTACAGACATGGCCTCGGAACACAGAAGACCGAAAGGTCGAGCATGAGTCGTATAGAAGATACGATCAACATGAAGATGTTCACCGATGTTGACTAGTTCGTCTCACGTGATGATCGGACACGGCCTAGTTGACTCAGATCATGTAATCACTTAGATGACTAGAGGGATGTCTATCTGAGTGGGAGTTCATAAGATGAACTTAATTATCCTGAACATAGTCAAAAGGTCTTCGCAAATTATGTCGTAGCTCGCGCTTCAGTTCTACTGTTTAGTTATGTTCCTAGAGAAATTTAGTTGAAAGTTGATAGTAGCAATTATGCGGACTAGGTCCGTAAACTGAGGATTGTCCTCATTGCTTCATAGAAGGCTTATGTCCTTAATGCACCGCTCAGTGTGCTGAACCTCGAACGTCGTCTGTGGATGTTGCGAACATCTGACATACACATTTTGATAACTACGTGATAGTTCAGTTAAACGGCTTAGAGTTGAGGCACCGAAGACATTTTGAAACGTCGCGAAACATATGAGATGTTTCGAGGGCTGAAATTGGGATTTCAGGCTCGTGCCCACGTCAAGAGGTATAAGACCTCCGACGATTTTCTTAACCTGCAAACTAAGGGAGAAAAGCTCAATTGTTGAGCTTGTGCTCAGATTGTCTGAGTACAACAATCGCTTGAATCGAGTGGGAGTTGATCTTCCAGATGAAATAGTGATGGTTCTCCGAAGTCATTACCACCAAGCTGCTTGAGCTTCGTGATGAACTATAATATATCAGGGACATATATGATGATCCTTGAGATATTCGCGATGTTTGACACCACAAAAGTAGAAATCAAGAAGGAGCATCAATTGTTGATGGTTGGTGAAACCACTAGTTTCAAGAAGGGCAAGGCAAGAAGGGATACTTCATGAAACGGCAATTCAGCTGCTGCTCTAGTGAAGAAACCCAAGGTTGAACCCAAACCCGAGACTAAGTGCTTCTGTAATAAGGGGAACAGCCACTGGAGCAGAATTACCCTAGATACTTGGTAGATGAGAAGGCTAGCAAGGTCGATAGAAGTATATTGGATATACATTGTGTTGATATGTACTTTACTAGTACTCCTAGTAGCACCAGGGTATTAGATACCGGTTCGGTTGCTAAGTGTTAGTAACTCGAAATAAAAGCTACGGAATGAACGGAGACTAGCTAAAGGTGAGCTGATGATATGTGTTGGAAGTGTTTCCAATGTTGATATGATCAAGCATCGCACGCTCCCTCTACCATCAAGATTGGTGTTTGCGTTGAGCATAGACATGATTGGATTATGTCTATCGCAATACGGTTATTCATTTAAGGAGAATAACAGTTACTCTGTTTATTTGAATAGTACCTTCAATGGTCTTGCACCTAAAATGAATGGTTCATTGAATCTCGATCATAGTGATACACATGTTCATGCCAAAAGATATAAGATAGTAATGATAGTACCACCTACTTGTGGCACAGCCACGTAAGTCATATCGGTATAAAACGCATGAAGAAGCTCCATGTTGATGGATCTTTGGGCTCACTCGTTTTTGAAAGGATTGAGACATGCGAACCATGTTTGTTGGTAGTATGCATGAAGAAACTCTATACAGATGGATCGTTTGGACTCACTTGATTTTGAATCACTTGAGACATGCAAATCATACCACATGGGCAAGATGACTGAAAGCCTCGTTTTCAGTAAAATGGAACTAGAAAGCAACTTGTTGGAAGTAATACATTTTGATGTGTGCAGTCCAATGAGTGCTGAGGCATGTAGTGGATATCGTTATGTTCTTACTTCATAGATGATTTGAGTAGATGTTGAGTATATTTACTTGATGAATCACGAGTCTGAATTATTGAAAGGTTCAAGTAATTTCAGGGTGAAGTTGAAAGATCGTCGTGACAAGAGGATAAAAGATCTATGATATGATCATAGAGATGAATATCTGAATTACGAGTTTGGCACAGAATTAAGACATTGTGGAAATTGTTTCACAACTAAATACAGCCTGGAACACCATAGTGTGATGGTGTGTCCGAACATCATAACTGCACCCTATTTGATATGATGCATACCATGATGTCTCTTATCGAATTACCACAATAGTTTATGGGTTAGGCATTAGAGACAACCACATTCACTTTAAATAGAGCAACACATAATTCCAATGAGATGACACCGTATGAACTATGGTTTAGAGAAACCTAAGCTGTCACTTCTTAAAAGTTTGGGGCTGCGACGCTTATGTGAAAAAGTTTCAGGCTGATAAGCTCGAACCCAAAGCGGATAAATGCATCTTCATAGGACATCCAAAAAAGTTGGGTATACCTCCTGTCTCAGATTCGAAAGCAATAAGGGATTGTTTCTAGAATCGGGTCCTTTCTCGAGGAAAAGTTTCTCTCGAAAGAATTGAGTGGGAGGATGGTGGAGACTTGATGAGGTTATTGAACCGTCTCTTCAACTAGTGTGTGACAGGGCGCAGGGAGTTGTTCCTGTGGCACCTACACCAATTGAAGTGGAAGCTTATGATAGTGATCATGAAACTTCAGATCAAGTCACTACCAAACCTCGTGGGATGACAAGGATGCGTACTACTTCAGAGTGGTACGTAATCCTGTCTTGGAAGTCATGTTGCTAGACAACAATGAACCTACGAGCTATGGAGAAGCGATGGTGGGCCCAGATTCCGATAATGGCTCGAGGCCATAAAATCCGAGAGAGGATCCATGTATGAAAACAAAGTGTAGACTTTGGCAGAACAGCTCGATGGTCGTAAGGCTGTTGAGTACAGATGGATTTTAAAAGGAAGACGGACAATGATGGTAAATGTCACCATTAAGAAAGCTCGACTTGTCGTTAAGATGTTTTCCGACAAGTTCAAGGAGTTGACTACGATGAGACTTTCTCACTCGTAGCGATGCTAAGAGTCTGTTGGAATTATATTAGCGATTACTGCATTATTTATGAAATCTTGCAGATAGGATGTCAAAACATTGTTTCCTCGACGATATTTGAGGAAAGGTTGTATGTGATACAAACCGGAAGGTTTTGTCAATCCTGAAAGATGCTAATAAGTATGCAAAGCTCCAGCAATCCTTCTAAGGACGGGAGTGAGGATCTCGGAGTTGGAATGTATGCTTTGATGAGATGATCAAAGATTTTGGGTATATACAAAGTTTATGAGAAACTTGCGTTTCCAAAAAAGTGAGTGGGAGCACTATAGAATTTCCGATGTGTATGTGTTGTTGACATGTTGTTGATCGGAAATGACGTAGGATTTCTGGAAAGCATATAGGGTTATTTGAAAAGTGTTTTTCAATGGAAAGCCTGGATTAAGCTACTTGAACGTTGAGCATCAAGATCTATAAGGATAGATCAAAACGCTTAATGGTACTTTCAAATGAGCACATACCTTGACATGATCTTGAAGGTGTTCAAGATGGATCAGTCAAAGAAGGAGTTCTTGCCTGAGTTGTAAGGTATGAAGTTAAGACTTAAAGCTCGACCACAGCAGAATAGAGAGAAAGGATGAAGGTCGTCCCCTATGCTTAAGACATAGGCTCTACAGTATGCTATGCTGTGTACCGCACCTGAAATGTGCCTTGCCATGGGTCAGTCAAGGGGTACAAGAGTGATCTAAGAATGGATCACAGGACAGCGGTCAAAGTTATCCTTAGTAACTAGTGGACTAAGGAATTTTCTCGATTATGGAGGTGGTAAAAGAGTTCGTCGTAAAGGGTTACGCCGATGCAAACTTTGACACTAATCCAGATTATTCTGAGTAGTAAACTGGATTCGTATAGTAGAACAGTTGTTTGGAATAGCTCCAAATGTAGCGTAGTAGTTGCATCTACAAGATGACATAAAGATTTGCGAAGTACATACAGATCTGAAAGATTCAGACCCGT
Organism: Triticum aestivum; assembly: GCF_018294505.1. Classification (NCBI taxonomy): domain Eukaryota; kingdom Viridiplantae; phylum Streptophyta; class Magnoliopsida; order Poales; family Poaceae; genus Triticum; species Triticum aestivum. The sequence goes on from NC_057809.1 coordinate 73,893,135, forward strand.
TGACTATAACATCTCTCACAAGCATAACATGATCAAACCTAGAACTCATCGAGTGTTAATCACATGGTAAATGTGAACTAGATTACTGACTCTAGTAAACTCTTTGGGTGTTAGTCACATGGGGATGTGACCTTGAGTGTTAATCACATATCGATGTGAACTGGATTATTGACTCTAGTGCAAGTGGGAGACTGTTGGAAATATGCCCTAGAGGCAATAATAAATTAGTTATTATTATATTTCCTTGTTCATGATAATCATTTATTATCCATGCTAGAATTGTATTGATAGGAAACTCAGATACATGTGTGGATACATAGACAACACCATGTCCCTAGTAAGCCTCTAGTTGACTAGCTCGTTGATCAATAGATGGTTACGGTTTCCTGACCATGGACATTGGATGTCGTTGATAATGGGATCACATCATTAGGAGAATGATGTGATGGACAAGACCCGATCCTAAGCATAGCACAATATCGTGTAGTTCGTGTGCTAAAGCTTTTCTAATGTCAAGTATCATTTCCTTAGATCATGAGATTGTGCAACTCCCGGATACCGTAGGAGTGCTTTGGGTGTACCAAACATCACAATGTAATTGGGTGACTATAAAGGTGCACTACGGGTATCTCCAAAAGTGTCTGTTGGGTTAGCGCGAATCGAGACTGGGATTTGTCACTCCATGTAAACGGAGAGGTATCTCTGGGCCCACTCGGTAGGACATCATCATAATGTGCACAATGTGATCAAGGAGTTGATCACGGGATGATGTGTTCCGAAACGAGTAAAGAGACTTGCCGGTAACGAGATTGAACAAGGTATCGGGATACCGATGATCGAGTCTCGGGCAAGTATCGTACCGCTAGACAAAGGGAATTGTATACGGGATTGATTAAGTCCTTGACATCGTGGTTCATCCGATGAGATCATCGTGGAACATGTGGGAGCCAACATTGGTATCCAGATCCCGCTGTTGGTTATTGATTAAGTCCTTGACATCGTGGTTCATCCGCTGAGATCATCTCGGTCATGTCTGCATGTCTCCCGAACCCGTAGGGTCTACACACTTAAGGTTCGGTGACGCTAGGGTTATAGAGATATTAGTATGCGGTAACCCGAAAGTTGTTCGGAGTCCCGGATGAGATCCCGGACGTCACGAGGAGTTCCGAAATGGTCTGGAGGTAAAGAATTATATATAGGAAGTGCTATTTCGGCCATCGGGACAAGTTTCGGGGTCACCGGTATTGTACCGGGACCACCGGAAGGGTCCCGGGGGTCCACCGGGTGGGGCCACCTGCCCAGGGGGGGTCACATGGGCCGTAGGGGGTGCGCCTTGGCCTACATGGGCCAAGGGCACCAGCCCCTAGAGGCCCATGCGCCAAAGGGACAAGAGGAGGGGAGAGTTCTAAAAGGGGAAGGCACCTCCGAGGTGCCTTGGGGAGGATGGACTCCTCCCCCCTTGGCCGCACCCTTCCTTGGAGGAAGGGGCAAGGCTGCACCCTCCCCCTCTCCCTTGGCCCTATATATAGTGGGGGGAAGGGAGGGCAACAATACATAAGCCCTGGCGCCTCCCTCTCCCTCCCATGACACATCTCCTCCTCCCGCAGCGCTTGGCGAAGCCCTGTTGGAATCCCGCTACTACCACCACGCCGTCGTGCTATTGGATCTCCATCAACCTCTCCTTCCCCCTTGCTGGATCAAGAAGGAGGATACGTCGCTGCTCCGTACGTGTGTTGAACGCGGAGGTGCCGTCCGTTCGGCGCTAGGATCATCGGTGATTTGGATCACGGCGAGTACGACTCCATCAACCCCGTTCTCTTGAATGCTTCCGCGCGCGATCTACAAGGGTATGTAGATCCACTCCTCCCTCGTTGCTAGATGACTCCATAGATAGATCTTGGTGACACGTAGGAAAATTTAGAATTTATGCTACGTTCCCCAACAAGCCCAGATTCCGCAAAATGGCTTAAAGCCATGAAATCTGAGATGGGATCCATGTATGAGAGCAAAGTATGGACTTTGGTTGACTTGCCTGATGATCGGCAAGCAATTGAGAATAAATGGATCTTCAAGAAGAAGACTGACGCTGACGGTAATATTACTGTCTTCAAAGCTCGAATTGTCGCAAAAGGTTTTTGACAAGTTCAAGGGGTTGAGTATGATGAGACTTTCTCACCCGTAGCGATGCTTAAGTCTGTCTGAATCATGTTAGCAATTGCCGCATTTTATGATTATGAAATTTGGCAGATGGATGTCAAAACTGCATTCCTAAATGGATTTCTGGAAGAAGAGTTGTATATGATGCAACCAGAAGGTTTTGTCGATCCAAAGGGAGCTAACAAAGTGTGCAAGCTCCAGGAATCCATTTATGGACTGGTGCAAGCCTCTCGGAGTTGGAATAAACGCTTTGATAGTGTGATCAAAGCATTTGGTTTTATACAGACTTTTGGAGAAGCCTGTATTTACAAGAAAGTGAGTGGGAGCTCTGTAGCATTTTTGATATTATATGTGGATGACATATTACTGATTGGAAATGATATAGAATTTCTGGATAGCATAAAGGGATATTTGAATAAGAGTTTTTCAATGAAAGACCTCGGTGAAGCTGCTTACATATTAGGCATAAAAATCTATAGAGATAGATCAAGACGCTTAATTGGACTTTCACAAAGCACATACCTTGACAAGATTTTGAAGAAGTTCAAAATGGATCAAGCAAAGAAAGGGTTCTTGCCTGTGTTACAAGGTGTGAATTGAGTAAGACTCAAAGCCCGACCACTGCAGAAGATAGAGAGAAAATGAAAGATGTTCCCTATGCTTCAGCCATAGGCTCTATCATGTATGCAATGTTGTGTATCAGACCTGATGTGTGCCTTGCTATAAGTTTAGCAGGGAGGTACCAAAGTAATCCAGGAGTGGATCACTGGACAGCGGTCAAGAACATCCTGAAGTACCTGAAAAGGACTAAGGATATGTTTCTCGTATATGGAGGTGACAAAGAGCTCATCGTAAACGGTTACGTTGATGCAAGCTTTGACACTGATCCGGACGATTCTAAATCGCAAACCGGATACGTGTTTACATTAAACGGTGGAGCTGTCAGTTGGTGCAGTTCTAAACAAAGCGTCATGGCGGGATCTACATGTGAAGCGGAGTACATAGCTGCTTCGGAAGCAGAAAATGAAGGAGTCTGGATGAAGGAGTTCATATCCGATCTAGGTGTCATACCTAGTGCATCGGGTCCAATGAAAATCTTTTGTGACAATACTGGTGCAATTGCCTTGGCAAAGGAATCCAGATTTCACAAGAGAACCAAGCACATGAAGAGACGCTTCAATTCCATCCGGGATCTAGTCCACGTGGGAGACATAGAGATTTGCAAGATACATACGGATCTGAATGTTGCAAACCCGCTGACTAAGCCTCTTCCACGAGCAAAACATGATCAGCACCAAGGCTCCATGGGTGTTAGAATCATTACTATGTAATCTAGATTATTGACTCTAGTGCAAGTGGGAGACTCAAGGAAATATGCCCTAGAGGCAATAATAAAGTTATTATTTATTGCCTTATATCATGATAAATGTTTATTATTCATGCTAGAATTGTATTAACCGGTAACATAATACATGTGTGAATACATAGACAAATAGAGTGTCACTAGTATGCCTCTACTTGACTAGCTTGTTAATCAAAGATGGTTATGTTTCCTAACCATGAACAAAGAGTTGTTATTTGATTAACGGGATCACATCATTAGTTGAATGATCTGATTGACATGGCCCATTACATTAGCTTAGCACCCGATCGTTTAGTATGTTGCTATTGCTTTCTTCATGACTTATACATGTTCGTATGACTATGAGATTATGCAACTCCCGTTTGCCTGAGGAACACTTTGGGTGCTACCAAACGTCACAACGTAACTGGGTGATTATAAAGGAGCATTACAGGTGTCTCCAAAGGTAGATGTTGGGTTGGCATATTTCGAGATTAGGATTTGTCACTCCGATTGTCGGAGGTATCTCTGGGCCCTCTCGGTAATGCACATCACATAAGCCTTGCAAGCATTACAACTAATACGTTAGTTGTGAGATGATGTATTACGGAACGAGTAAAGAGACTTGCTGGTAACGAGATTGAACTAGGTATTGGATACTGACGATCGAATCTCGGGCAAGTAACATACCGATGACAAAGGGAACAACGTATGTTGTTATGCGGTCTGACCGATAAAGATCTTCGTAGAATATGTAGGAGCCAATATGGGCATCTAGGTCCCGCTATTGGTTATTGACCAGAGACGTGTCTCGGTCATGTCTACATTGTTCTCGAACCGTAGGGTCTGCACGCTTAATGTTACGATGACAGTTATTATGAGTTTATGCATTTTGATGTACCGAAGGTTGTTCGGAGTCCCGGATGTGATCATGGACATGACGAGGAGTCTCGAAATGGTCGAGACATAAAGATTGATATATTGGAAGCCTATGTTTGGATATCGGAAGTGTTCCGGGTGAAATCGGGATTTTACCGGAGTACCGGGAGGTTACCGGAACCCCCCCCCCCCGGAAGCTATATGGGCCTTAGTGGGCTTTAGTGGAAAAGAGAAAGGGGCAGCCCAAGGTGGGCCGCGCGCCTCCCCCCTCCCCTAGTCCTATTAGGACTAGGAGAGGTGGCCGGCCCCCTCTCTCTTTTCCCCCCTCAAGGAATCCTATTCCAACTAGGATTGGGGGGGGGGAATCCTACTCCCAAAGGGAGTAGGACTCCCTTGGCACACCCTCCTTGGCCGGCCGCCCCTCCCCCTTAGCTCCTTTATATACGGAGGCAGGGGGCACCCTAGAACACACAAGTTGATTCACGTGATCGTTCCTTAGCCGTGTGCGGTGCCCCCTGCCACCATATTCCACCTCGATCATATCGTTGTAGTGCTTAGGCGAAGCCCTGCGTCGGTAGAACATCATCATCGTCACCACGCCGTTGTGCTGACGGAACTCATCCCCGAAGCTTTGCTGGATCGGAGCCCGGGGAGCGTCATCGAGCTGTACGTGTGCTAAGAACTCGGAGGTGCCGGAGTAACGGTGCTTGGATCGGTCGAATCGAGAAGACGTACGACTACTTCCTCTACGTCGCGTCAATGCTTCCGTTGTTGATCTACAAGGTTACGTAGATCATACTCTCCCCTCTTGTTGCTATGCATCACCATGATCTTGCGTGTGCGTAGGAAATTTTTTGAAATTACTGCGTTCCCCAACAATTGGGTCCATGGGCATGATCGCAAAGGCTCAAGGTCGACTCCCACTTCTTCCATGCATAACCTTTCATTTTACTTCTCACTTTTGATGAAGCTGTAGTGTAGAAATTTTATCTAGCAAAATACCAGAAGAGTATGAATCATGAAAACCTTCGAATTCGCACATAATAAGGAAGGCATAGGTTCATCCCGTCAGGGTATCGTGGAAACATATACCACAAGCTTCAATAGTAAATACCATCAGCTCGAAAACAGAGCATAGTTGAGAAAGCAGAGGATACAATTTACCAAAAGCATTTTATATCTGAGGAAACGCTCACAAGGTTATTGAATAAGGAGGACACTATCGAATAATAATCCAATAAAGGATCTGACAGTCCATAGTGGAGCTGATGTGAGCATCGGCACACAGTCAGTTGAAGAAAGGATGCAAGGGAATCAGATTATAGGACACCCGAATGATTCGATGCTTAGATATCAAAGGAATTATGATTTCCAAATAGAAGGATCAGAAGCAGACGCTCTGATCAAGGGTGGATAAGTTCAATAGACCTAAGGGTACAATTGACGGCAAAGAGATTGGTCGAGAACAAGCTCTTGTTCAAAAATGACGTCTGAGCCAGAAAGATAATTTAAAAGGATCAACTGATGATTGCGTGCATTCACACTCATGTTGACTCAATAGGATCAAAATGACAGTGTCTAAGGATACTAACGAATATTGCCAGACATATGGAAAGCATCCATAATGCAAGCATACAAGTATTGCAGAGCAATAAGCTACTAAGGATTTTTGGAGGATCGAATAGTATTTCGAAGACCATTGTGAAACACATGAACAACTGGGGTATGAGCGGATACTCGATAAGTGCAAGAATTATCCATACGGGTCTTCAGATGACAAAGAACAGCAAGGCAGTAAGCTCAAAGGATTATCGAAACAATGACGAGTATTTCAGGGTATCTTGTAATAACAAGACCAACTGGGGATGAATGTAAGAATAACAACTTCAAGTAGTTATCCATAAGGGTTGACGATGGAAGGGGAATTGCAAACGCGATGGCACAAAGTCTCAGGAGGACATCTGAGAGTATTGTCAGAATCTTCTGTTGAAGCAGTCGATCGTCCGGACGGTAGGGCTTTCCAGGAGAAAGTATTTACGAGAACCTAGAGTTAGAGTTAGCAAAATTCATTTAATCCGAATAGAAGAGAGATCAGAGTCCCAGGGTATAGACAAGGAGTAAAAGATCCTAATACCACCCAAATGGCGACGTGGGCCCGTAAGCCGCACAACCATGTTGGTAAAAGTTTTTCAATGACTAGACTCGACTTCGGCCAAGAAGTTGGAAAGGGGGATTCCTATAGGCAGTCGGCTCTGATACCAACTTGTGACGCCCCCAATTCAATCGTACACTAATCATACACACAAACGTGTACGATCAAGATCAGGGACTCACGGGAAGATATCACAACACAACTCTACAAACAAAATAAGTCATACAAGCATCCTATTACAAGCCAGGGGCCTCGAGGGCTCGAATACAAGAGCTCGATCATAGACAAGTCAGCGGAAGCAACATTATCTGAGTACAGACATAAGTTAAACAAGCTTTCCTTAAGAAGGCTAGCACAGACTGAGATACAGATCGAAAGAGGCGCAAGCCTCCTGCCTGGGATCCTCCTAAACTACTCCTGGTTGTCGTCAATGGGCTGCACGTAGTAGTAGGCATCTCCCGAGTAGTAGTAGTCGTCATCGATAGTGGCGTCTGGCTCCTGGACTCCATCGTCTGGTCGCAGCAATCGGGTATAGAAAGGGGAAAAGAGGGAGCAAAGCAACCATGAGTACTCATCCAAAGTATTCGCAAGCAAGGAGCTAGACTACATATGTATGCATTTGTATCAAATGGAAAGAGGGTATCATATGTGGACTGAACTGCAGAATGTCGGAATAAGAGGGGGATAGCTAGTCCTTATCGAAGACTATGCTTCTGGTAACCTCCATCTTGCAGCAGAAGAAGAGAGTAGATGGTAAGTTCACCAAGTAGCATCGCATAGCATAATCCTAACCGATGATCCTCCCCTCGTCGCCCTGTGAGAGAGCGATCACCGATTGTATCTGGCACTTGGAAGGATGTGCTTTATTAAGTATCTGATTCTAGTTGTTATAAGGTCAAGGTACAACTCTGGGTCGTCCTTTTACCGATGGACACGGCTATTCGAATAGATTAACTTCCCTGCAGGGGTGCACCACATAACCCAACATGCTCGATCCCATTTGGCCGGACACACTTTTCTGGGTCATGCCCGGCCTCGGAAGATCAACACGTCGCAGCCCTACCTAGGCACAATAGAGAGGTCAGCACGCCGGTCTAAATCCTATGGCGCAGGGGTCTGGGCCCCTCGCCCATTGCACACCTGCACGTTGCGTACGCGGCCAGTGAGCAGACCTAGCAACCTCCATTACAAAGGAAGTTGCGTTACGCGGTCCAACCCGGCGCGCGCCGCTCAGTCGCTGACGTCATGAAGGCTTCGGCTGATACCACGACGTCGAGTGCCCATAGCTGTCCCCGCGTAGATGGTTAGTGTGTATAGGCCAGTAGCCAGACTCAGATCAAATACCAATATCTCGTTAAGCGTGTTATTTTGAAATAACCACGGACGCCGACTAGAGCCAGGCCCACCTCTCTCCTAGGTGGTCTCAACATGCCCTGTCGCTCCGACTCAAAGTAATAGTCGGGGGCCGTCGGGAACTCAGGCCCACCACTACCTGGATGGAGCCACCTGCCCCTTCAGCCCACATCTCCAAACAGTTTCACCGGTAATGTAACAGTGTAAAGAATATAGTATATACCCGTGACCACATCCTGAAGTGGTCACGGCCCAGTAGTATAGCATGGCAGACGGACAAGAGTGTAGGGCCACTGATGATAATCTAGCATCCTATACTAAGCATTTAGGATTGCAGGTAAGGTATCAACAGTTGTAGCAACAATGACAGGCTATGCATCAGAATAGGATTAACGGAAAGCAGTAACATGCTACACTACTCTAATGCAAGCAGTATACAGGAGAGTAGGCGATATCTGATGATCAAGGGGGGGCTTGCCTGGTTGCTCTGGCAAGAGAGAGGGGTCGTCAACACTGAAGTCGTACTGGGTAGCTGCGGCGTCAGTCTCGGTGTCTAGCGAGAGAAGAGGGGGAGGAAACAATAAATATTAAGCAAACAGATGCATAGTGATGCCTGACAATGACAAGTAGCGGTGCTAGGGCTGCTCTAACGCGATAAGAGGTGGTACCGGTGAAGGTGGGAAACATCCGGGAAAATATCCCCGGTGTTCCAAGTTTTCGGACAGATGAACTGGAGGGGGAAAGTTGCGTGTTTGCTATGCTAGGGATGCGTGGCGAATGAACGGGCTGCGTATCCGCGTTCGTCTCGTCGTTCTGAGCAACTTTCATGTAGAAAGTATTTTTCTCTGAGCTATGGTTTAATTTATATTAATTTTTAAAGTTTTAAATCATTTTCTAATTTATTAATTATTAATTAAATTAACATTATCCAGAATAGTGCTTGCTGACATCAGCAGTCAACGTTGACCGTTGACCTGGTCAACCCGACAGGTGGGTCCCACCTGTCAGGGACTGTTTAGCTAATTAACAATAGTTAGTTAGGTTAATTAATTATTAGGTTAATTAACCTTAATTAGTTAATTTAAATAGAATAAATTAAGTTGATTGTGTAGTTAATTAATTGATTAAATAATATTTTTATTTTTTTAATTCTTATTATTATTATATTTTTGTTCTGGGCGTGGGCCCCGTTCGTAAGTGGCCCAGGGGGAGTTTGCGGGCGCCGGGCGAAATGGGCACCGGGCGCCGCGGGTGTGGCCCGAGCCGGGCGCCGGAGAAGGGCAGGCCGGTGGCCGCGGCACCGGCCAGGTGGCTGAAGCAGCGTCTGGAGGCAGGCGAGGCCAGGTGGAGGCGGACGCGGGCGGCGAGGCGCGCGCGAGGGGCGAGCAGTGGCGGCGCGTAGCAGTAGGGAGAAGAGGCGCGCCAGGGCGAGGCGAGCGTGGTGAGGCTCGAGCGGAGCAGTGGAGGCGAGCGGCGGCACGGGTCGAGCGGGACGGGGTGAGTTGCGCTGCAGGGCACGAGCGGCGGGCCACGGAAGGAGCGGCGCGACGCGTGTGGCAGCGGGGCCGGATGCAGCAGCAGCGACACAACATCGACGACCATCCAGCGGCGGAACACGGCACCTACGGCGGGCGCACGCGTAGGGGGCGCCCCGGGCGCGGGTAGGGCGGCCAGGGGAACTTGCAGCGGCTGCCCCGGGCGCGCGCAGGCGTTGGGCGATGCCGAGGGAGGCGAGCGCGCAGTGGGGGAGCGAAGCTCCAGGCACGGGCTCGGATGGATTCGGGCAATGATGGGCAAGTGCGCGCAGCGTGGCAGGGAGGGAACAACCATGGCGCGTGAGCGGGAGAGAAGGGGAGGCGAACAGGGCGCTCACGGTGGCCGTAGTGAAAAGGGTAGGGGGGGTTGAGGAGGTTGACGGGGACGACCGGGCGACGGGAAGGGAGCAGGCCGTTGAGGTGGTCCGGCGAGGGAGCTCCGGGCACCGGCGTGGTCGTCGTGCGGCGAGGGCGGTGTCGGGCTCGAGCGCGGCCGTGGGTTCGTTCCCCCTCCCGATCCAGATCTGGATCGGGACGAGGAGGAGAGGGAGAGACCGAACGTGGGGGGAGAGTGGGGTGGTGGCTGCGTTAGGGATTCGGTAGTGGGGTTATGGGGGTACGGGGTGGGCTGGCCTGGTTGGACCAGAGGCCGGTTGGGCCGTGTGGTCTAGTGGGGGGGGGGTCCTTTCTCCTTTTCTTTCTTTTGTTTTTTATTTGTTCTTTTCTTTTTATTTATTCTTTCCTGTTTTATTTTAGTTTCTGTAAAATATATACTTAACGTCTAATTTAGTATTTCAGTTTAGTCCACTGTCACAAAATGTCTAGTCCCCAAATAATTTAGCTTGATAATTTATTAATTAGTATAGGCATTTAATTATTTGTCTTTGTTACTGTTTTATTTATTTCAATGCAATTAAATACTTTATAAAAAAATGTGAATTCTCCACCATAATTATTTATGCAATATTTGACACATATGGAACATTTTAGTTTTAATGTTTGAAAACTTCTATTGTTTGCCTTTATTTTGAATTTTGAATTCAAACGGGATTGAATCATCACGAGGTTTACAACAGTAAGGGTGGTGACGTGGCATCATTAGCAGAGGTTACTATAGCTTGATTATCCGGGCGTCACACGTGTCTAACCTCTAATCTAGCAACAAGTGCACTTGTCTCATCTACAGCCTCTATGCTAGCTAAAAGTGCACGAACATGTACTAAATTTCGCTCTATCAATATGTCGATGTACTCTTCTTCCCAATATCAAAACTTGTATCCATGCTACACAATAAAATCTATAGTTAGCACAACTAGTCAAAACTAGAGCACAAATCCGGCCGGCGGGTGCGCAGACCAGGTGGCCGTGGTTGGATAGCTTGGCGGCGCCGAGGGCAAGGGGCCGGGCGAGCGCGCGTCCGAACTTCACGGCTGCAATGGCAGCGGCAGCGGCGACGGCAGCGAGGGGAACATTGGAGGGGGTGCGGCCGGAGGGAGGGAGGGGGGTGGATAGAAAAAGGCCCGCTCTGTGCCACCGACGGGCGGGCCAGGAGAGAACATGCGTAGACGGTCCGCGCGTCCGCGTGGTGTCCGTTTCACCCCAAAAGCGGCGTAAACTTGGGCCGCGGATGGGTCGAAAGCGGACATAAAACGGATAAAAGTCCGTTTGCTCCCACGCGCTAGGCTGTCTCACTTGTCAGTTTTACCTCAAACGAATGAGGCCGGACAGGATAGGGTCGCACGCTGAAGTTGGCCTTAGCACATGTGACAAAACCAGGGTATTGATCCGTGGAGCACACCGCCGGACGGCTGGGCGGACGGGACGGAGAGTGACCCGTCCGCTGGACGACGGAGACGCGACGGACACCGACGGCGACGCTACAGCACCCACCTGCACTTCCTTCCTTCCCTTTTTCTGCACCAGCTGTGTATGTACATGTACATACATGCATATACAGTTGCCGGTCCGTATGTGGTCGAAGCCGCCTTAGACGTTTCGTTACGCACGTAAGGCGGTTGGCTCGACGGGCACGTGCTACCTACCGACGCACACGTGTGCAGTTTGCCACGATTGAGATGGCCAAATGGGACAACGTGCATATATGCAACGCAAGTTGCGGTGGCATGTGGCGTTGAACCTATATTGCCATAGAGAAAACGGAGGAAACACACCGCTATATTATACTCGCTCCGTATCATAAATAAAGGACTTAAATTATACCACCTCCATCTCTTAACGTAAAACGTTTTTTGACACTAAAGTGTGGACAAACGTCTTACTACATTATAAGACGGAAGGAGTAATACAGAGAAAGTAGTACATTCTGTTTTTCTGTCGAGATAGGCACGAGAAAGTTATGTAGAGTACCACATACGCTTCCGTGGCCGGGAAGTGAACGGCTTGGTAGGCACTGGGCAGGCTGGCTGGCTGGTTTCGTGGCAGGTGGTCGGTACACGCACGCAGTTGGACCAACGGCGAAGCAGTTCATTCAGTCGCACGCAGGCACAAGCATGCTCCATGTACGTAGGAGTACATTACATCGGCTGCACTGTTGTTCGCATGGCAGGTCGCTGTTATGCGCGGCCGTCTGGCCGAAATAGTAGCAGACGTTTGGAACTGCCTGTGTACGTACTCATGTATGTATCTCCGTACGTATGTCGACTCTCCAACCGCTGCAAAAATTTATATGTGTATAGCACGGGCACAAGTGAGTGTGACTCGGAAGCAACGGCCGTGCGTGTCTGAGACTGTTTAAATCTTCCTAACCAGGACACGTTGATTTTTCTTTTTGCGGATCAAGACATGTTGATTAACTCTGAATAATACTCACTCCACCTCAAAATAAGTAATTCAACTTTGTATTAACCTTAATGCAAAGTTAGTATAAAGTTGCGTCATTTATTTTAGAATAGAGGAAGTAATAGATAAAAATGTACAGTGCATATGATAACGAAGTAATGCTGTTCGTGCCTTGCATCCTGCAAGATATATATTGACTACTAGCACAGGTTTTCCATCACGCATGACCTGATTACCCCGCTGAAAGGATTGTGAAGGCAACAAAAAATATCACATCCTCTGCATTCTTACGAAAATTTCCAATGATTCCAGTCTATGAAGATGTTTTTCCAACATCTGTTAGAATTGAAAAGAAATTAAACGGGAACTAAGGGCATCTGCAAGATGAACCCGTAAACCTTCCACAATCGTTCGAATCGTGGAAGCCATCCAACGCCGATCTGTACCAGTCCGCTGGACAGTGCGGACGCGATTTCTCCCGCAAATCTGAGACAAATGTGGGGAAATTTACGGGAGTCCAGACCGATCCCAAGCCGCTTCTGCCTGCCCCGACCCACCAACAACCCGTCATCCGCTCCTCCTGCGCTTTCCTTCTGATGCACGCTACTTACTGTGTCGCATTCATGTCGGCCCATACAACGTGGAGGCCGGCATTGATGCCGCGATGTGACCGGAGGGCGGCGCTATCCGACGCGACCTGGCGGCAAGCCGTCGCTTCAATGTGGACGCAGTCCCGAGGAACCAACTCCAGCCGATGCGCCGCATTGAAGCAGTCGACCTGCCCTTCGCCTGGTCCTCGCCGCGGCTATTTAAGCCGTGCACCGGAGTTGCACAAAGATGCACCCCGAGCACCGGCCCCCTTCCCTCCCCTGTCTCTGTTCCCGAGCCCCTCCCTCCCCCTCTTCTTCCCAAGCTGCGGCAATGTCAAAGTCGTGGTGCTCCGCGCCCGCAGACGGAGCGGGCAGAAGCTCCTCCTCTGGCAGTTCTTGGCGCCGCCGCAGACGCTCTCCAGACCCGTCAACGTCCACGGCGGCCGGCTCCTCCGCCAAGGAGGAGATCATCATCTCCTCTGGTGTCAAGGAGGACCAGACGCCGCCGCAGCAGCCGTAGGAGCCACCGTCGCCGCCCTGACTACTCAAGGAGGCCACTCTAACAAACGAAGATTTCATCCCTCAGATCGAGTTAATGACAGAGTAGTCGCTCCGTGACATGGGGTCGTCGCCGCCATCGTCGGGACGCGTGAAGGAGGAGCCGGCCTCCCCGCCGCGTCAAGACCGAGTAGGCATCCACGCTCCTGCCGGTGAATGAGGAGCCGGCCTCGCACCGGCACAACCGCGACGTCCAGATCGTACGCTGCGTCAAGAAGGAGCCTGCCTCGCCCCCACACGACTGTGGCATCCAGAGCGGACGCCGTGTCAAGGACGAGCCTGCATCCCCGCTGCGTAGCCGCTGCGGCTGCATCAACGTGTCATTGTCACCGCCACGCCGCCACTGCCTCGCCGTCAAGGAGGAGCAGCCGCATGCGATAAAGAAGGCATGAGGCCGCCTCGTCCACTACTTCGGCGGTCCCTCGGGCTCGAGGGACCTCGTCTCTAAGGCAGAGCGCGCGGCTCGGCAGCAGGAGCGGTACGACGGACACAATGCCAGTCTCCGCTCCGCGTTCGCCGAGAGCAACGTGGCACCGGACTGGTCCGCAACAACCCAGACCTCGCCGTTACATGGGTGCTCGACTGCTCAGTGACCATCGGGGAGACGGCCGCCAGGCGTCACCGCCGCCTTGACGGCGAGCTCGCCAAGATCGGCGAGGAGTGGTTGCTTAGCGACTGCTCCGCCAACGCCAGCCGTGGCAAGGTCACCCAAGGGCTCCGAAGTCCATGTCAGTAGTGGCCGCGGCGGCAATCCGCACGGAGCAGCAGGAGGCGGAGCAGCTCCTCCGCGAGCAGCAGGCAGCTGTTGGACATGGCTGTCGCGGCCCTCCGGCGCCGTACCGCCACTGGAGGGACGACGACGGCGATAGCACCGATGGAGACGATAGTGCAGCAGGGCACGGCGGCCACGCGTATGAGGTGGTCATCCGGTATTGGGTTTAGGTTTGTTTTTCTTGTTTTTTAGTTAAACAATTGTAATATCGACCTTTCTTATGTAAATTATATCTGAACTTGAATGAAATCCGTCCGGTTTAATCGAATTTTGCTCGGTTGGTTTGAATTGTTAGCCGGATGTATACGACTACGGTTGGATAGCTGCCTCCCGCATCCATGACCGCGAACTTGTCCCCTGTCCGCGGCGGAGATGCCCTAAGTACCTTCAATGCCTTTTAACATGTTCCCCAAAGGGATCCTCTTCGGACCAGCCCGTGTATTTGATAAGGCTGGTCATAGTGGGGAGTAACTTAGACTAGTAACATACATAGTCCATATTACTACCTTCATAGTGGGAAGTGTCATAGGTGTAGTAACATACATGTCTTCATTTATTAATTTGTAGACTCATTTTATATTGGGAACCGCTACGTGATGGTAACATATTATGTTACTCTATTTGTCTCTCTCCTTTTTAATTACATGAGACGTCATCTTTTTTGCTTATGTGGCATCTATGTTACTACTTATGTTACTCCCACTATGACTAGCCTAATAAAAAGTAAGTACCTGCAGCTTACAAATCAAATCAGGTGTCCATGTTCATCCGACAAGCATGTTTTCCAATGCGTGGACGATCTAACCGAATCTCATTGTTGTCTACTGTAATGTAGTCGCGACTTCGGGTGCCAAACTTTGCCATTGAGTCCCCGGAATGCGAGATCGATCTGGACTAAGGCTAGGGGTGACACTGTGATTTCATGTATAGATAGACGAGTCGCTCTCGAAGAAGAAATGGCTGCCTGAGCTTGAGCCTTCTTCAAGACCGAGCACGGGGGCCTTTGGTGACACCGAACTCTCAAGGTCGTTCTTCCGGGCACGGGACATCAGATGGCGATGAGACCACGGTTACGTCCCTCGATTATTAGGTGAGGGGTTGATCATCGGCCTCATTGTCACACATCTCTAGCTCACTAGCTAGAACTACTCTGACATGGTCATGGGCTCATATCTCACCCATCAATTCATGCCTCATCCTTCCCTGGACGACGCCCAGCCATACATGAAAGGCAACGGCTCCGTTACGATCATGTCCCACTTTTAGTGGCAAACCTATTCTCTAGTCGAGCTAGAGAGAGGGCTAGGCAGCCAGAACAGTCCGTGGCAGCTGCCCCGTCCACGTCGGTTCACTGGTCGATGCTACCGGTAACTGCATGCAACTTGTGCCGTCATTTCGTGCCCCGATTTGCTCGCGGTTAACCTAGCTGGCTAGCTAGCCAGCAAGCTTCACGTATCACAGTCGGTTGATGTGGATTCCATCGCACGTGGAGGAGACACTCACAAATCTCTACTCCTAATGACTGAGTTGGTAGGATTGCGTCCACGATTTATTTTCGTCCGGTTTATTTTCGTCTGGTTTATTTTTGTTTGGTTTAATTTGGTCTCTCCTTCCATCATCATATCCTCACGTTGATTTTTTTCACCCTCCCAATAAAAACTTTCTTAACATTTACAAACTTTCCCAATAAAAACTTTCTTAACATTTACAAACTTTCCTAACCAGACACCGTCACAAACGGGCAGGTACAGAAATCACATTACAAACATTAAAACCCTATTTTCATGAAAATCAATTCAAAATCCTAACTTTCCTAACGCATCGATTCTTACCTTTCCTATGTACCTCATTGGTGCCCCATCGATGCCCCCTCCCACCAAATGTAAGTTCTTTCATCCCCTCGCACGATCCCCTCGAACCACCGTCAAAGTAAGGAAACACCCAGCGCCTTTGTTCCAAATCATGCCATTTTAGTCAACGCCAAGCTGCTCATGGCCGGGGACGCCGTCGTCTTCATGCGCCGCGCCGACGGGGAGCTGCTCGCCGGGCGCGCCCAGGTACCCCGCCGTCTCCCAGCAGGCGTCCGAGGGCGCCGAGCGCCGGCCACGCAACGCGCGCGCGGGTCCCGCCCGAGGAGGTGGACGAGGCCGTGCGGCTCGCGGCAGAGGGCACGCTCTTCACCGTCACCTACTACCCGCGCCAGGGCGCCGGGGAGTTCGTCGTGCCCAAGCAGGAGGTGGAGGACGCGCTGATCGGCGCCTGGGCACCCGGCGTGCAGGTGCGCATGAAGTTCCTCGACGCCGAGGAGCGCCGCTCCGAGTGGAACAACGGCGCCGTCAAGGCCGTCGAGTCGTCGACCCCTCCATCTGGCGCATGCTTGAGGTACATCTTGCGTCCATACATCCATCTCTCCAGTCAATCCATCCGATCATTGCGATAATTGTCTGGTTGATCGATGGAGTCCACCTCTGTTTGGTTCAGGCATGCTTGCTTCAATTTGTTTGCTCTGCCATTCAGTATGGAGTAGCCCTAGATGTTCACCATGCTAGCGACTCGCCCGTCAAACCGCAGAGATCCCTCGCATGGAGTAGCCCTAGATGTTCTAGGCCACCACCGCCAATCCGGCGAGCCTACGCTGCGACCGTTCATGGCGCCTGGGGGCAATGAACTGGCATTGCGGTCATGGAGGGGAGGCTCAGGAGCAGGGCGACGCTGGCTGGTAGAGGAATTCGAAGGAGCCAGGCCGCCCTAGCGATCACCTTGACTGCTGCGTCGTGCACCAACTAACGGCAGTGTCCGCGGTGGTGAAGAAGCATACACGGCGAGGCTAATATAAGGTATACCTTGGAGGACGCAACCCCCTGTCGTCAACACGTCATGGCCCGAATCGCCTGGAGGCCGCAACCCCTGCCTGTGCTCCAGATTCACAGTGTGTCCTGACGAACGAGGCGGCAATCTCTGAATTGAATGATTGATCGTTCATCCCGTTCTACCGCTGATTCGCTCGGCGCCACCTCTGTGGTACTCTTGACTGCTTTCACATATCCCCACAAGGTATAGTACGTGGTATCCCACCCCATGTCATGTAATTGCATTCTGAAGCAATTAGTACATAGGAGTCAACCCATAGGACAAGGAGGACCCGGTTATAGATTTTTTTAAGGGAGGGTGTGCCGTGTACGGGAGCATATCTGTTAGTTTGTATCCTATGTTTAACAATTTCGGAAATTTTTGTAGTATAAAAATCTCAATAGTGAGGATACATTGCTGAACGTGATGTGATGTATATGATTTAGTTTATCATTAGTTGTTCTCCTTGCCACTACCCACTAAATTTTAGATCTGCCTTCAACTTCTAATGGTAAATATTCAATTAATTTTAGTCGGCTCAAAAGGCTTCAAGCTTCTTTGTCCATTATTTTCTGTTCAACTTTAAGAAACCTTTCAGTTTGTTTTGTTTCACTTACTTTACTATTCCTTCTTGATAAACTCACCAGGTACTGTATATATCTCTCCCTGGTCACAGTGGGATGGCTAATAATTTCATGCACAACACCACAATAGCAGATATTCGGAGATTTGGAATTGTTTTGCTGTTTTCTTTCTATGAAAGATAAGCATGAATGCAGCGATGGCAAACCTAAACATCGTTGCCAATTTTCTCTTTCACAGAATAGGATGAATATCACGGCAGCAGCTGCAAACTCCAAGAACGTTATTGTCATGGGGGGCACCAGTTTCAATTGTGTCTTCTTGCAAGCTCCTTGTCAATGAGAGGCACAAGGTCAGTCTGTACTCTGTAGATACATTTGTGATGCAGTGATTCTTCTCTTATGCTAACTAATACATTGATTATGTCTTATGATTCTCTAGGAGCACTAAGAAATTATATGTTTTCTTAAGGGTCACATCACACGAGGAAACTCTCACCCACAGCCATGAAATTTCCAATTGAATCAAATGCAAATTATACATAGTGCTCTTTCAAGCCACAGTTCAACCCCCACTTCTTGCCGCTCGCCTTCAGCCCCAGGAAGACGATTAAATATTTTACCTCAATCCATATATCAGATCTCGTGCTCAAGAAGACGATGGTGAAGAGCATGATAATGATCCAAATGTATGTTAACAATTGGTCCAGTTTAGAAATCTAAACATGAAAGCTGAGGGGCCATTTAGTTTATACCCAGGCCCACCTCGCCAGAGATGGTGCGTGCAGATATTTTGGCGAACGATTCCCCTGCCCCTGTTTCGCCTGTCCGTGGACGCAGAATGAAAGCAGCGACCAGTTTTTTTTGGCATGACTCCTATAATTGGGTTTCAATCCAAACAGTACCCAGTCAATGCCGAACTTCTTACTCAATATGACTCCTCAGGTTTCATTTGTTGGGGAGGCAGACAGAAACAACGATAACTAATATTTTTTCTTTTCACTCACAATAATATTGTCATCAGATACAATTGCTATCAGGTTAGTGTTTTGTGAGCTTTCATCATGTCCCTTTATGGAACTTTTAAATGTTGATTATCATTTATCACTGCTGCTACTTTATGCAGAGTATTGATGTTTGTACTGAAGGAAGTCCAAAAGTCTTATCAATGCAGGCAAGACGCTTGATATGACAAATTTCAAGTGGAAACGAACAAATATTATGCTTGTTCATCGCTTGATGTCTACCCTGACTATTCTTTCATTTGAAACTCGCTAATAACAAGTTTTTACTCTGCTGTTAAAACTGATGTTGCTAATTCGGTTCATAAAATTATTGTCGTTATAATTTGGCGATGTAATACTTTGCCATAAGCCAATATCAAATTATGAAGCATTGCTATAACTTCCAACGTGGTGCTAGAGCATTATATATGAATGTACTTAGTTAAAGGCCATCCAAAGATATACATTTGCAAGGAAACTGCACAATGTCAATACGAATATGAAAGATAATTGGATAAATATCTTTGAAATCTGATCTTTTTCTGATGATAACACAACTTACGCTGATTTCCATAATGAACAGAGAATAGAAAAAGTGTTGTTGCGGCCATGACTTGAATAACAAACCAAATTCACAAGGTCGGTACTGGACTATTGGTAATATATATTCTTTTGGTAGGGATTTAGAAATACTTCACATCTCTTTTTAGTGGATTTTGTGATAGGAGTGAGAGTTGAGAGTGAGCGGGTTGGAGGCTGTGGTTGATTTGTTCAGTTACGAATGTGAGCGGAATATTTTCCCTACTTAAGAAAAAGTGGCAAATTGGATAAGGCAGTCATATTTTTTTGATCAGGTCATACAATATATATTTTAGGATAGAAGGGTAAATGCATTAGTTTGTTGTTTTAATAGTTAATAACAGACGCGGTGGCGTATTAGTTGCATCCCCAACAATAGCCATCATATTTTTGTTTTGTGGTAATGCATGACATTCAACTGTATGTTACAACATGGCAATGCCTCATGAGACATCGAATTTGCCTTCTTGGCTTGGGGTCGTCATGGGCGGCGCACGCCTCCTCCGCCTTGATGGTCGTGGCGGATCGGCACGAACACGGGAGGAGGGGATCATGACGGAGAGCAAGCGGTTGGTGGGGGCACTCCTCCTTGGTGGTCCGTGGGGAAGTATGGTATGAAGGGAAGAGGGCGCCAGGACGAAAGTGAGGTGAGTCTCATCCGGTTATAAAGTAGAGGGCTCCAGCGAGAAATATTAGGCTATGGTGGGAAACTGAGCTGGAAGGAGAGAGGGTCCGACATGAGGGAAGGGTGCCTCATGGTGTGGGGTTTTGTGTTGTGTTGGGACCGCGTGTTGGAAATAACATGGCGGATAGTTCGGACAACGACATTGCTCCCCATATATGAGATGGATTTGGGGCAGCCTGTACTAAACCCGGGCAAACGTCGGGCCGGGCCGGGTTTCGGGCCGGGCTTGTAAAAGCCCGACCTTCATTTCTCAAGCCCGAGCCCAGCCCGAAGCCTGAAATACTCCCTGTTTTCAAGCCCAAGCCCGGCCCAAAATCAAGCCCGAAGCTCGAAAGCCCGGCCCGAATGCTGTTTTTTAGTACGCGCACGTGCAAGCCCGGCCCGAAGCCCGAAAGCCCGGCCTGAAATACAGAAAAATTGAAGCTCGAGCCCGGCCCGAATTATCTTTCGGGCTGCAAAACAAAGCCCGAGCCTGGCCTGAATGTCAAGCCCGACCTGGCCCGGCCCGGGTTTTTCGGGCCGGGTCGTCGGGCCGGGCTGCCCATGCCCGGGTTTAGCCCGGACTGTCCAGTCGGTTGAGTTTTGAGACCGTTGGGCGCCCGTTTAAAGTCCAAACATGCCCGGACGTACGAGGAAGAAATTTGCTTCGACCATAGAGGTGATCTTAATCATTTATTTGATTCATTTATATACATTATAGCCCGTAGCAACGCACGGGCATTCTACTAGTAGGGATAGTTATTTAGCTAATACGATCCCTCCGAATTTTCTCCCAAGCTCACTAAAATTGGACTCTATGATAACTTTTTTGTCTTTCATCTAAGCACCCTAAATTGGAGCCTTCTAGTGTGTCGGGGGCTGTGGGGTCGCTATGGACCCACCGGTAAGGATGTGTCTCGCTAGTTATGCTACACACATCTATGTAGTCGTAATGGGTTGACCGATTTTCCTAGTTTTCATAAGGTATTCCTAAGTTTCTCGTCTTCTTTATTTTTTTTTGTTTTTTACCGGTTTAACAATTTTTCTTTATCAGTTTGTTTTTCTCATTTCATTTTTTACATTTCAGTTCATGGATATTATGAAAATTGTGAACACTTAAAAATCAATGATTATTTTTCAAATTTAAGAATATGTTTTATTTCATGAATATTTTAAAGTTCACCAACACTTTTAATATGTGAACCAATATTTTTAATTCACAACATTTATAAAAAGCAGTGAACTTCTTATTCAACGAAATATCTTGAAATAAAAATATGATACCCGTCATTTTAGCTAGCAATGGAGCGGGCAAAATCAGGGAGTCAAGCTAAGCCAGCGAGAGCTTAATAGACCGGCCCATGTCAGCGTTATAGTAACAATTCAACGATTCTGGTGTCGAATAAGAGCTCCCAATGGACCCACACAGCCTTTTTTTATGTAGTGGCAAGAAAACATGCTATATAACTATATTTGTTTATGTTTGGTTCGCCTCTTGACTGTATTTTTCTTATTCATCATGTGAACCAAACAAATCAGTCCATAAAAATCATTATTATCCTTTTTTTTGCACAACTCATTTCTTTGTTCCATTCACATGTTTCAAGAATCCTGCAAACTAAGGTGACCTTCGTGGGAATTTTGGACATTTTGAATGCCTCCTGTGGAAACTCTTCGGATCATGGGGGTGCGCTACCGACCCTATGAAATTCACTCACATATAGCAAGAGCTCAATTTTGTTTTGTTTTCATTTTGAGAAGTCAAATAGTCCACCTCCCTCCTCTCTCTCCGCGTGTGTGCAGCGCAAAGTCATCTCTTAAAAAATCATGTTCAAAAAGCGTATATTTTGATCTATTTTGACGTTTTCGAATGTTCGCTGTCCAAAGAGGCCCCTGTCTGGGCATGTCTATGTTCTTGCTTGGTTATGTGCGTCTATCATTTGTAAACCGAAGAACGAAACACAGCACGTAACTACATAAACAAAACAAAAAGGAGGACAACTGGACAAGAGTAGTTTAGCAGAGATCTCGAGCTAGTCAGTAATGCATATGGGGAGTGCGTGCATGAGCTGGTGGTTCCCTGGTCCTTGTCTTGGTGCATCAGAAAGTCCAACACCTCCGATGCGGAAACCAGTTCAACCACCACAGCACACGGCCTCCTTCGCATCTTAATTTAGCATTTAAAGTACCTTCATGCCTTTTCACATGTTCCTCAGATCAGAGGATCGTTCATCTTCGGATCAGCCCGTGCATCTCCCAAAAAGTCTCCGTACGTACAGCTTGCAAATTCCATGCATCTTCATCCGGCAAACATTTTTCGTTCAATGCGTGTGACGATCTACCTGAATCTCGTTTATCTTTTTTTGTGGAATGGTAGATGCCAAAGCTTTGCCATTAGTCTCCGGAATGCGAGTCGATCAGGGCGACGATGTGACTTGATATACACATGGGTCGCTCTCGACGAAGAAACGGTGGCCTGAGCTTGAGCTTAGGCCTTCTCCATGCACGAGAGAACGTCGCGGTGGTTCTTCCGGGCACGGATCAGCTGATGGCGATGTGACCTTATTAGTTGCCCCGATTAGCTAGGTGGGGGGTTGATCATCAGCTTCGTCATCACGTAGTAGTACATCACCACTTGCCTTGCGCACTAGTTGGAAGCTACGGCTACCCTGGCACGGTCATCGCTCGTCCATAATTCCATCACCCGTTTCTTGACCATGTACACCACGACACCAGGCCATAGATACAAGGCAATGCGCTCCGGTACGATCATGTCCCACTTTTAGTGGCAAAACTATTCTCTCTGTTTTAAAATAAGTGTCTTGAACTTAGTACAAATTTGTATTAAAGCTAGTACAAAATTGAAACACTTATTTTGTAACGAAGGAAGTTTTCTCCAGTCGAGCTACAAAGTGGGCTAGCTAGCCAGAACAGGTCCGGTAGCTGCCCCGTCCACGTCGGTGCAACGGTCAATGCTACTGGTAACTGCGACTTGTGCCCCGATTCGCTCACGGTTTGGCTAGCTAGCGAGGAAGCTTCACGTATCACAGTCGATCGATGTGTATTCCGTCTCACATGGAGGAGACAAACCACGAGAAGAAACAGGGAATTCATCAGAAGTATATAGTTATTATATTCCTATAAAACGTACTATTTGTCACACTAGCCATCGTACTAGTGCTAGTAGTATTATTTTTGCTCATATGCAACGTTGAAAAAACATGACGAGTTGTCTCCGATGGGAACATCATTTTTTGTGTTTAATGCGCTGAAAACATCATCTTCCACGAAGCCCGGAAAGGAATACATCGTCGCGGCGATGTACATCATGTCCCTAAAGAAAAGAATGACAATCACGTTTTGCTCGGGTCCAGTTGAACCATACTCTGCAGATTGCCGTCGACATTTTTGTATTTATTATGTTGAGAATCCTAGATGATTTGCAAGTGCAAAGTGTCACAGGTACATTTACAGTGGTGTTCGTATCGTTGCACTAATCTGCAGTAGATTAGTAGAAAGACGTAGTATAATTAACCAATCAGGACACAATCATATCTCAAGAGTATTATAGACTTTTCAACAAATAGATGACATGAGCCAGAAAGACCTAAATTACGTTCTTTTTTCACCGTTGTTTCTATGTATAGCTAAATTTAAGCCACTTCAGCAGAAAACTCGGCCAAATTACATTTAAACCCTGCAATCCAAGAAAATGGCCCCTAAAAATGTGATCTAAAAATGTCACTTGTTGCTACCGCGTGCTTGTCGGTTGCCCACGTTACTTCGTCAAACCCCTTCATTTGAACTTGTCTCGTAGTCATAGCTTGGCACACATGACAAAGCCAGGGTATTGATCCTGTGGAGCACGCCGGCGGACGGAGAGGGACCCGTCTGCGGGACGAGGGAGACGCGACGGACACCGACGGCGACGCTACGGCACCCACCTGCACTTCCTTCCTTCCATTTTTCTGTACCAGCTGTGTATGTATGTGCATATACATTCATACTCCCTCCGTTCTGAATTACTTGTCTTAGATTTGTCTAGATACGGAGGTATCTAGTACTAAAATGAGTCTAGATACATCCATATCTAGACAAATCCAAGACAAGTAATTCGGAACGGAGGAAGTACATAGGAGTGGTTGCCGGCCGGTATGTGGTCGAAGCCGCCTCAGACAGTTCGTTACGCACAGACGGTTGGCTCGGTGCTACCTATCGACGTACACCAGTACACGTATATGTGCACAGTAAACACACGATCGAGATGGCCAGATGGGACAACATACATACTCCTACATAGCATATGCAATGCAACTTGCAGGGGCACGTGGCGTTGAATCGATTTTGCCGTAGGAAAACGGAGGAAACAGACGTTATAATACCCTCTCCCCCTTTCTTTCTCTTTCGAGATAGGCACTGTATAGAGCACCACATACGCTTCCGTGGCTTGGTAGTCAGGCAGGGTGGTTTTGTGGCAGGTGGTCGGTGTTAAGTATACTGTGTATGTGTATATTGTGTCTAGGCCACATCTTCTATTTTTTCTGTATAGTTAAGGTTGTAGTCCCCTTTGTACTCATCTATACGTGTTTGATGCACCGATCAATGCATTGTGATTGCACAGTCCATACTTGTCCTTCTACATGATATCTATCGCAGGTTCTTCCGTCACCTAACCCTAGCCGCCGCCACCCGCCACCGTCGCTGCCGCGCGCCGCCACCATTGCCGTCGGTCGCCGCCGCCTCGCCACCTCCCTGCAGCCGCCGCCCATATTTGTTGCCGCCGCGCGCCTCCCGCGCCGCTGCCACCCACCGCCGGCCGCCGCTGTCCCGCTTCCGCCCCGACTCCTCCGCCACCTTACCCGCGCAGCTCCCCTACCACCCGCGCCATGCCACCACCGAGCCGCCGCTCCTCACCCAAGCCGCCGCCCCTACACCTGAGTCGTCCCTCACCCGCATCATGAGCTCCTCCTCATCCACCATCTCCAACTCCTTTGCTGGTCCCGATGTCACCTTCGTCCATGATCTCAACATTCATGAGCGTGTTTCGGTGAAGCTTGATCAATCTACCGTCTCCTACTCCGCTCGAAAGCGGTATTTTTTGGTGGTGTTCCGCGAGTACCTTCTTCATGGCCACATTGACGGCACCGTGGACTCGGCCCTCGTGATCCACGACGAGGCGTAGATGATCCTCGACGCTACCATCATCCGTGGTTCTACCTCATCATTTCCACCGACCTCTTTCACACCGTGGTGGATGACGACGACGATGTCTACGTCGTCTGGACTAAACTCAACGGCCTCTTCACCGACAACAAGCTACAGTGCAAGGTCCTTCTCCACGGCGAGTTTTACGGGTGCCAGCAACTTGACTCGTCCATCGACAATTTTTGCATGCGCCTCAAGAAGTTTGCTGATGAGCTCCTCGATCTCGGGGAGACAGTTGACGACGAGCTCCTCATCAGTACCCTCACTGCCGGCCTCAACGAGGACTTTGGGAACGCCGCCTCCAACCTCATCTTTATCCCGGAGCCTACATTCGCTAAGGTGGTGGCGTACCTCAAGCTGGAGGAGTGCCAGATGCGAATGGCGCGGACTCGCGCAACCCACACCGCCCTTGTTGCCGGCACCCGCGGGGGCAATGCCCCGCCACCGCCGCGCCCCGCCCTGGCCCAGCAGCCGGCGCCCGCCTTCCCGGCCCCCTTCCCGCCCGTCCCCTTCCCGCCGCCCCAGCCGGCCGCTAATGGGGGGGTCGCGGCGGCCGCCGCGGGGGCCGCAAGCAGCAGGGGGCGCGGGAGCTCAGGGAGGAGCAGCCCGCATGCCCCAGCAGCCCTACCAGCCAGCCCCGTGGTACGCCGGTCAGAATCCATGGACTGGCGTTGTGCACGCCTACTCGATGCCGGTTCCCCGTGCCCCTGCTCCGGGTATTCTCGATGCTCGAACTCCGTCTCACCAGGCGTTCTACGTCACGCCGCAGCCTTACGCGATGCCCTACGGGCCCCTCTCCTACGGCCAGCAGCCGCTGCTGCCCCTGACGGCCCCATCGCAGCCGCACGCTCTCCCGTCGGCGCCATGGGACTCAGCTCTTCTGGCGTCTCTTCACACCGCCCCCTCATCGTCCACCTACTCCGACGGCGGCAACTGGTATATGGACACTGGAGCTACCGCGCATATGGCCGCCTATCCCGGTAACCTCCACACCTCTTATCCCGTCCACACGTCCGCTCGCATCACCGTCGGTGACGGTTCCTCCCTTCCCATTACTCACATAGGACATGCATACTTTTCGTCTAATTTCACTCCCATATACATGTCTAATGTCTTAGTTTATTCTGAGCTTATTAAAAATCTTGTTTCTGATCGTTCTCTTACATGTGAAAATCATGTTACTATTGAGTTTGACGAATGTGGTTTTTCTGTTAAGGACGCTCACAGCCGGATGGTACTCCACCTATGTGACAACCCTGACGAGCTCTACCCGGTTCACTCCGCCACCTCCGCCACCCTTGTCGCTCTCGCCACCGGAGTGGATCTTTGGCACGCTTGCTTGGGTCATCCCAATCCCGTCACCCTTCATCATATACTTCAGAGTTTTTCTTTCACATGTAATAAGAACGAGGATCACTCATGTCATGCATGTCGCCTCGGCAAACATGCTCGTCTCCCGTTTAGGGCATCTTCTCATGTTGCATCGTACCCGTTTGAGTTAATTCACAGTGATGTTTGGACCTCTCCTGTTGCAAGTAATATAGGCTATCTTTATTATCTTGTCATACTTGATGATTTTTCGTATTATGTGTGGACCTTCCCGTTGAGTCGCAAGTCGGATGTTATATACACTCTCGCCGCCTTCTACTCTTATGTTCTCACGCAGCTTGGTTGTCCCATTATTGCGTTCCAGACAGATAACGAGAAGGAGTTTGACAACCTAACTGTCTGCACTCTCCTCACCACACATGGTACAACTTTCGTCTCACCTTCCCGTACACTTCGCAGCAGAATGGTCACGCTAAGCGTGTCCTTCGCACTCTTAATGACTGCGTTAGGACTCTCCTCTTTCACGCCAATGTGCCACCACACTTAGCTTCCTCGGCCGACCCCACCGCCTCGGCCGGCGCCCCTTCCTCGGGCGCTACGGACTCGGATGCCGCCTCGCCCCGTCACACGGGCTCGAGCTGGCATTCACCGTCCGAGTCTGCGGTACTAGAGCGACGAGTACCTCCTCGCCGCCTCCACCACGGAGCCGTCCCCTCTTCCTGTGTCTGCTCGCGCAGCCCTTCGTGGTCCTCACTAGCTCGCCGCGATGTAGGAAGAGTTCGACGCTCTCCAGCGAAACCGCACCTGGACACTGGTTCCCCGGCCTCCTCGCGCCAATGTCATCACTGGCAAGTGGGTCTTTCGCCATAAGACCCGCTCGGATGGTACACTCGAGCGCTACAAGGCTCGCTGGGTGGCTCGTGGTCTTCGCCAGCGTGCTAGAGTTGACTTCACTGAGACGTTTGCCCCGGTTGTTAAACCGGACATGATCCGCACCGTCCTCCAGCTTGCGGTGTCCCGAGGCTGGCCAGTTCATCAGATGGATGTCTCTAACGCCTTCCTCCACGTCCATCTTGAGGAGCATGTTTATTATGAGCAGTCCACCGGTTTCGTCGACGCATCTCTTCCTGTCCATGTGTGTTTGCTGTCCCGGTCTCTTTACGGGCTCAAGCAAGCACCTCGCGCCTGGTACCAGTGGATCGCCGGTTTTCTTCAGACACTAGGCTTCAGCGTCACTCGCTCGGATGCCTCACTGTTTTTCTATCACCATGGTGACACGACTGCATATTTGCTCCTCTACGTCGACGACATTATCCTGACGGCCTCCTCCACAGCACTTCTCCAGCAGATTACTCTCCGACCGCGTGACGAGTTTGCCATCAAGGACTTGGGTGCTCTACATTATTTCCTTGGCATTGAGGTTATTCGGCAACCGGACGGCTTCTTTCTTCAGAAGTATGCGCACGAGCTCCTTGAGCGTGCTGGCATGCTCAATTGTCATCTTGTTGCTACTCCTGTTGACACGTAGGCCAAGGTTTCTGCTCTTGAGGGCTCGCCAGCGTTGGATTCTCCCTTCAACCGGTCTATATTCGGTGCTCTTTTGTATCTGACACTCATCAGACCGGATCTACAGTATGTTGTTCAGCAGGTGTGTCTCCACATGCACGCCCCTCGTGACTCCCATTGAACTCTCGTGAAGCAGATCCTCCGTTACATTCGCGGCACGGTGACTCTTGGATCACCCTCATGGCGTCCACTTCTCTGGAGATGGTGGCCTACTCTGATGCGGACTAGGCTGACTACCCCGACACCCGTCGGTCCATTTCTGGCTACTGCGTCTGTTGGGGAACGTAGCAGAAATTCAAAATTTTCCTACGTGTCACCAAGATCTATCTAAGGAGAAACCAGCAACGAGGGGAAGGAGAGTGCATCTACATACCCTTGTAGATCGCTAAGCGGAAGCGTTCAAGAGAACGGGGTTGAAGGAGTCGTACTCGTCGTGATCCAAATCACCGGAGATCCTAGTGCCGAACGGACGGCACCTCCGCGTTCAACACACGTACAGCCCAGTGACGTCTCCCACGCCTTGATCCAGCAAGGAGAGAGGGAGAGGTTGAGGAAGACTCCATCCAGCAGCAGCACAACGACGTGGTGGTGGTGGAGGAGCGTGGCAATCCAGCAGGTCTTCGCCAAGCACCACGGAAGAGGAGGAGGAGGAGAGGCAGGGCTGCACCAATAGAGGGAGAAAACTCATGTCTTGGCAGCCCCAAACCCTCAAGTATATATAGGGGGGAAGGGGGCTGCGTCCCCTTTAGGGTTTCCCACCCCAAGGGGTGCGGCCAGCCCTAGATCCCATCTAGGGGGGCGGCCAAGGGGGGAGGAGTGCCTCCCAAGTCAAGTGGAGGCCTCCCCCTTTAGGGTTTTCCCCTTCCCATGCGCATGGGCCATGGGGGGGCTGGTGCCCCTGGCCCATTAAGGCTAGGGCGCCCCCCTACAGCCCATGCTACTGTATTGGACGTGGTGGAACAATTTCCGGACCTCCGGACCCCTCCGGAATCCTCCGGAACCTTCTGGAAGCTTCCCGGTACAATACCGAAAAAACCCAAACTTTTTCCGGAACCCGAACAACAACTTTCCATATATAAATCTTTACCTCCGGACCATTCCGGAACTCCTCGTGACGTCCGGGATCTCATCCGGGACTCCGAACAACATTCGGTAACCACATACAAACTTCCTTTATAACCGTAGCATCATCGAACCTTAAGTGTGTAGACCCTACGGGTTCGGGAGACATGTAGTCATGACCGAGACGTTCTCCGGTCAATAACCAACAGCGGGATCTGGATACCCATGTTGGCTCCCACATGTTCCACGATGATCTCATCGGATGAACCACGATGTCAAGGACTCAATCGATCCCGTATACAATTCCCTTTGTCTAGCGGTATTATACTTGCCTGAGATTCGATCGTCGGTATACCGATACCTTGTTCAATCTCGTTACCGGCAAGTCTCTTTACTTGTTTCCGTAACACATCATCCCGTGATCAACCCCTTGGTCACATTGTGCATATTATGATGATGTCCTACCGAGTGGGCCCAGAGATACCTCTCCGTTTACACGGAGTGACAAATCCCAGTCTTGATTCGTGCCAACCCAACAGACACTTTCGGAGATACCTGTAATGCACCTTTATAGCCACCCAGTTACGTTGTGACGTTTGGTACACCCAAAGCATTCCTACGGTATCCGGGAGTTGCACGATCTCATGGTCTAAGGAAAAGATACTTGACATTAGAAAAGCTTTAGCATACGAACTACACGATCTTTGTGCTAGGCTTAGGATTGGGTCTTGTCCATCACATCATTCTCCTAATGATGTGATCCCATTATCAACGACATCCAATGTCCATAGCCAGGAAACCATGACTATCTGTTGATCACAACGAGCTAGTCAACTAGAGGCTCACTAGGGACATATTGTGGTCTATGTATTCACACTTGTATTACGATTTCCGGATAATACAGTTATAGCATGAATAAAAGACTATTATCATGAACAAAGAAATATAATAATAACACTTTTATTATTGCCTCTAGGGCATATTTCCAACAGTCTCCCACTTGCACTAGAGTCAATAATCTAGTTCACATCACCATGTGATTAACACTGACAGGTCACATCACCATGTGACCAACATCCAAAGAGTTTACTAGTGTCATTAAACTAGTTCACATCATCATGTGATTAAGACTCAATGAGTTCTGGGGTTTGATCATGTTCTGCTTGTGAGAGAGGTTTTAGTCAACGGATCTGTAATATTCAGATCCGTATGTACTTCGCAAATTTTTAGGTCATATTGTAAATGTTGCTTCCACGCTCCACTTGGAGCTATTCCAAATGGTTGCTCCACTATACGTATCCGGTTTGCTACTCAGAGTCATTCGGATAGGTGTTAAAGCTTGCATCAACGTAACCCTTTACGCCGAACTCTTTATCACCTCCATAATCGAGAAACATATCCTTATTCCTCTAAGGATAACTTTGACCGCTATCTGATGATCCACTCCTTGATCACCTTTGTACTCTCTTGCCAGACATGTGGCAAGGCACACATCAGGTGCGGTACTTAGCATAGCATACTGTAGAGCCTACGTCTAAAGCATAGGGGACGACCTTCGTCCTTTCTCTCTTTTCTGCCGAGGTCGAGCTTTAAGTGTTAACTTCGTACCTTACAACTCAGGCAAGAACTTCTTCTTTGACTGATCCATCTTGAACACCTTCGAGATCATGTCAAGGTATGTGCTCATTTGAAAGTACCATTAAGCGTTTTGATCTATCCTTATAGATCTTGATGCTCAATGTTCAAGTAGCTTAATCCAGGCTTTCCATTGAAAAACACTTTTCAAATAACCCTATATGCTTTCCAGAAATTCTACGTCATTTCTGATCAACAACATGTCAACAACATATATTCATCAGAAATTCTATAGTGCTCCCACTCACTTCTATGGAAATACAAGTTTCTCATAAACTTTGTATAAACCCAAAATCTTTGATCATCTTATCAAAGTGCACATTCCAACTCCGAGATGCTTACTCCAGTCCATGGAAGGATCGCTAGAGCTAGCATACCTTTTAGCATCCTTAGGATCGACAAAACCTTTCTAATTGTATTACATACAACCTTTCCTTACGAAAACTGGTAAGGAAACTCGTTTTGACATCCATCTGCCAGATTTCATAAATGCAGCTAATGCTAACATGAATCCGATGGACTTAAGCATCGCTACGGATGAGAAAATCTCATCGTAGTCAACTCCTTGAACTTGTGAAAAAACTCTTCGCCACAAGTCGAGCTTCATAGACGGTGACATTACCGTCCACGTCCGTCTTCTTCTTAAAGATCCATTTATCTTAATGGCTTGCCGATCATTGGGCAAGTCCACCAAAGTCCATGCTTTGTTCTGATACATGGATCCTATCTCGGATTTCATGGTTTCTTAACCATTTGTTGGAATTTGGACCCACCATCGCTTCTCCATAGCTCGTAGGTTCATTGTTGTCTAGCAACATGACCTTCAAGACAGGATTACTGTACCACTCGGAAGTAGTACGTATCCTTGTCACCCTACGAGGTACGGCAGTGACTTGATCCGAAACTTCATGATCACTATCATAAGCTTCTACTTCAATTGGTGTAGGTGCCACATGAACAACTTCCTGTGCCCTGATACACACTGGTTGAAGTGATGGTTCAATAACCATATCAAGTCTCCACCATCCTCCCACTCAACTCTTTCGAGAGAAACCTTTCCTCGAGAAAGGACCCGATTCAAGAAACAATCCATATTGCTTTCGGATCTGAATTAGGAGGTATACCCAACTATTTTGGGTGTCCTATGAAGATGCATTTTATCCGCTTTGGGTTCGAGCTTATCAATCCTGAAACTTTTTCACATAAGCGTCGCAGCCCCAAACCTTTAAGAAACAACTACTTAGGTTTCTTTAAACCATAATTCATACGGTGTCATCTCAACGGAATTACGTGGTGCCCTATTTAAAGTGAATGTGGTTGTCTCTAATGCCTAACCCATGAACAATAGTGGTAATTTGATAAGAGACATCATGGTACACACCATATCCAATAGGGTGCAACTATGATGTTCGGACACACCATCACACTATGGTGTTTCAGGCGGTATTAATTGCAAAACAATTTCCACAATGTCTTAATTGTGTGCCAAAACTCGTAACTCAGATATTCATCTCTATGATCATATCATAGACATTTTATCCTCTTGTCACAATGATCTTCTACTTCACTCTGAAATTACTTGAACCATTCAATAATTCAGACTTGTGTTTCATCAAGTAAATATTCTCAACATCTACTCGAATCATCTGTGAAGTAAGAACATAACGATATTCACTGCATGCCTCAACACTCATTGGACTGCACACATCAAAATGTGTTACTTCCAACAAGTTGCTATCTTGTTCCATCTTACTGAAAACGAGGCTTTTCAGTCATCCTGCCCATGTGGTATGATTTGCATATCTCAAGTTATTCAAAAACAAGTGAGTCCAAACGATCCATCTGCATGGAGTTTCTTCATGCGTATACACCAATAGACATGGTTCGCATGTCTCAAACTTTTCAAAAACGAGTGAGTCCAAAGATCCATCAACATGGAGCTTCTTCATGCGTTTTATACCATTATGACTTACATGGCAGTGCCACAAGTAAGTGGTACTATCATTACTATCTTATATCTTTTGGCATGAAAATGTGTATCACTACGATCGAGATTCAATAAACCATTCCTTTAGGTGCAAGACCATTGAAGGTATTATTCAAATAAATAGAGTAACCATTATTCTCTTTAAATGAATAATCGTATTGTGATAGACATAATCCAATCATGTCTATGCTCAACGCAAACACACAATGACAGTTATTCAGGTTTAATAATAATCTTGATGGTAGAGGGAGCGTGCGATGTTTGATCACATCAAACTTGGAAACACTTCCAACACATATTGTCAGCTCACCTTTAGCTAGTCTCCGTTTATTCCGTAGCTCTTTTATTTCGAGTTACTAACACTTAGCAACTGCACCGGTATCTTAATACCCTGGTGCTACTAGGAGTACTAGTAAAGTGCACATTAACATAATGTATATCCAATATACTTCTATCGACCTTGCCAGCCTTCTCATCTACCAAGTATCTAGGGTAATGCGGCTCCAGTGGCTGTTCCCTTATTACAGAAGCACTTAGTCTCGGGTTTGGGTTCAACCTTGGGTTTCTTCACTAGAGCAGCAGCTGATTTGCCATTTCATGAAGTATCCCTTCTTGCCCTTGCCCTTCTTGAAACTAGTGGTTTCACCAACCATCAACAATTGATGCTCCTTCTTGATTTCTACTTTCGCGATGTCAAACAATGCGAATACCTCAAGGATCATCATCTCTATCCTTGATATGTTATAGTTCATCACGAAGCTCTAGCAGCTTGGTGGCAATGACTTTGGGGAAACATCACTATCTCATCTGGAAGATCAACTCCCACTCGATTCAAGTGATTGTTGCACTCAGACAATCTGAGCACAAGCTCAACGATTGAGCTTTTCTCCCTGAGTTTGCAGGCTAAGAAAATCATCGGAGGTCTTATACCTCTTGACGTGGGCACGAGCCTGAAATCCTAATTTCATCCCTCGAAACATCTCATATGTTCCGCGATGTTTCGAAAAACATATTTGGTGCCTCTACTTAAGCCATTTAACTGAACTATCACATAGTTATCAAAACGTGTATGTCCGATGTTCGCAACATCCACAGACGACGTTTGGGGTTCAGCTCACTGAGCGGTGCATTAAGGACATAAGCCTTCTATGAAGCAACGAGGACAATCCTCAGTTTACCGACCTAGTCCGCATAACTACTACTATCAACTTTCAACTAAAATTTCTCTAGGAACATAACTAAACAGTAGAACTGAAGCGCGAGCTACGACATAATTTGCGAAGACCTTTTGACTATGTTCAGGATAATTAAGTTCATCTTATGAACTCTCACTCAGATAGACATCCCTCTAGTCATCTAAGTGATTACATGATCCGAGTCAACTAGGCCGTGTCCGATCATCACGTGAGACGGACTAGTCATCATCGGTGAACATCTTCATGTTGATCGTATCTACTACACGACTCATGCTCGACCTTTCGGTCTCTGTGTTCCGAGGCCATGTCTGTACATGCTAGGCTCGTCAAGTTAACCCTAAGTGTTTCGCGTGTGTAAATCTGTCTTACACCCGTTGTATGTGAACGTAAGAATCCATCACACCCGATCATCACGTGGTGCTTAGAAGCGACGAACTTTAGCAACGGTGCACAGTTAGGGGAGAACACTTCTTGAAATTGTTGTAAGGGATCATCTTATTTACTACCGTCGTTCTAAGTAAACAAGATGCATAAACATAATAAACATCACATGCAATTATATAGTAGTGACATGATATGGCCAATATCATATAGCTCCATTGATTTCCATCTTCGGGGCTCCATGATCATCATCGTCACCGGCATGACACCATGATCTCCATCATCATGATCTCCATCATCGTGTCTTCTTGAAGTTGTCACGCCAACTATTACTTCTACTACTACAGCTAAAGGTTAGCAATAAAGTAAAGTAATTACATGACGTTTATGTTGACACGTAGGTCATAAATAAATAAAGACAACTCCTATGGCTCCTGCCGGTTGTCATACTCATCGACATGCAATTCATGATTCCTATTACAAGAACATGATCAATCTCATACTCACATATATCATTCATCACATCCTTTTGGCCATATCACATCACATAGCATACCCTGCAAAAACAAGTTAGACATCCTCTAATTGTTGTTTGCATGTTTTACGTGGCTGCTATGGGTTTCTAGCAAGAACGTTTCTTACCTACGCAAAGACCACAACGTGATATGCCAATTGCTATTTACCCTTCATAAGGACCCTTTTCATCGAATCCGATCCGACTAAAGTGGGAGAGACAGACACCCGCTAGCCACCTTATGCACAAAGTGCATGTCAGTCGGTGGAACCTGTCTCACGTAAGTGTACATGTAAGGTCGGTCCGGGCCGCTTCATCCCACAATACCGTCGAAACAAGATTGGACTAGTAACGGTAAGCATATTGAACAAAATCAACGCCCACAACTACTTTGTGTTCTACTCGTGCAAAGAATCTACGCAATAGACCTAGCTCTTGATGCCACTGTTGGGGAACATAGCAGAAATTCAAAATTTTCCTACGTGTCACCAAGATCTATCTAAGGAGAAACCAGCAACGAGGGGAAGGAGAGTGCATCTACATACCCTTGTAGATCGCTAAGCGGAAGCGTTCAAGAGAACGGGGTTGAAGGAGTCGTACTCGTCGTGATCCAAATCACCGGAGATCCTAGTGCCGAACGGACGGCACCTCCGCGTTCAACACACGTACAGCCCAATGACGTCTCCCACGCCTTGATCCAGCAAGGAGAGAGGGAGAGGTTGAGGAAGACTCCATCCAGCAGCAGCACAACGGCGTGGTGGTGGTGGAGGAGCGTGGCAATCCAGCAGGGCTTCGCCAAGCACCACGGAAGAGGAGGAGGAGGAGAGGCAGGGCTGCACCAATAGAGGGAGAAAACTCATGTCTTGGCAGCCCCAAAACCTCAAGTATATATAGGGGGGAAGGAGGCTGCGCCTCCTTTAGGGTTTCCCACCCCAAGGGGTGCGGCCAGCCCTAGATCCCATCTAGGGGGGCGGCCAAGGGGGGAGGAGTGCCTCCCAAGTCAAGTGGAGGCCTCCCCCTTTAGGGTTTTCCCCTTCCCATGCGCATGGGCCTTGGGGGGGCTGGTGCCCCTGGCCCATTAAGGCTAGGGCGCCCCCTACAGCCCATGCTACTGTATTGGACGTGGTGGAACAATTTCCGGACCTCCGGACCCCTCTGGAATCCTCCGGAACCTTCTGGAAGCTTCCCGGTACAATACCGAAAAAACCCGAACTTTTTCCGGAACCCGAACAACAACTTTCCATATATAAATCTTTACCTCCGGACCATTCCGGAACTCCTCGTGACGTCCGGGATCTCATCCGGGACTCCGAACAACATTCGGTAACCACATACAAACTTCCTTTATAACCCTAGCGTCATCGAACCTTAAATGTGTAGACCCTAGGGGTTCGGGAGACATGTAGTCATGACCGAGACGTTCTCCGGTCAATAACCAACAGCGGGATCTGGATACCCATGTTGGCTCCCACATGTTCCACGATGATCTCATCGGATGAACCACGATGTCAAGGACTCAATCGATCCCGTATACAATTCCCTTTGTCTAGCGGTATTATACTTGCCTGAGATTCGATCGTCGGTAATACCGATACCTTGTTCAATCTCGTTACCGGCAAGTCTCTTTACTCGTTTCCGTAACACATCATCCCGTGATCAACCCCTTGGTCACATTGTGCACATTATGATGATGTCCTACCGAGTGGGCCCAGAGATACCTCTCCGTTTACACGGAGTGACAAATCCCAGTCTCAATTCATGCCAACCCAACAGACACTTTCGGAGATACCTGTAATGCACCTTTATAGCCACCCAGTTACGTTGTGACATTTGGTACACCCAAAGCATTCCTACGGTATCCGGGAGTTGCACAATCTCATGGTCTAAGGAAAAGATACTTGACATTAGAAAAGTTTTAGCATACGAACTACACGATCTTTGTGCTAGGCTTAGGATTGGGTCTTGTCCATCACATCATTCTCGTAATGATGTGATCCCGTTATCAACGACATCCAATGTCCATAGCCAGGAAACCACGACTATTTGTTGATCACAACGAGCTAGTCAACTAGAGGCTCACTAGGGACATATTGTGGTCTATGTATTCACACTTGTATTACGATTTCCGGATAATACAGTTATAGCATGAATAAAAGACTTTTATCATGAACAAAGAAATATAATAATAACACTTTTATTATTGCCTCTAGGGCATATTTCCAACAGCGTCTACCTCGGTCCTTCACTCGTCTCGTGGTCGTCCAAATGACAACCCACGGTTTCGCGCTCCAGCGCGGAGGCTGAGTACCGAGCTGTGGCTAACGCTGTTGCTGAATGCACCTGGCTACGACAGTTACTACAGGAGCTGCATCACGATGTCTCTCAGGCTATGGTTATCTACTGCGACAACGTCTCTACGGTGTACCTCTCCGCCAACCCCATTCATTATCGCCGGACTAAGTACATTGAGCTGGACATTCACTTTGTGCGCGAGCCGGTGGCCCTTGGACGTATTCGGGTTCTCCATGTTCCGACTGCACAACAGCTCGCCGATGTGATGACGAAGGGACTGCCGACTTCCACCTTCGAGGACTTTCGTTCCAGTCTCTACGTCACTAGCGCCGCTTCGACTGCCGGGGGGAAGGGGGAGGTGTTGACTATATTGTGTACGTGTATATTGTGTCTGGGGCCCACCTCCTGTTCCCTATGTATAGTTGAAGTTGTGGGCCTCTTCTGTACTCATATATACATGTTTGGTGCATCGATTAATGCATTGTGATTGCATAGCCCATACTTATCCTTCTACAGTCGGTACACGCAGACACAGCTTGACCCGCAGCGAAGCAGTTCGTTGAGTCGCAAGCACAAGCATGCTCCATGTACGTAGTACATCCGCTGCACTGTTGTTCGCATGGCAGGTCGCTGTTTGGCGCGGCCGTCTCGCCGAAATAGTAGCAGAGGTTCGGAACCGCCTGTGTACGTACGTATGTCGACTGTCAACCCCTACAAAAAAGTTACTGTATATACGTACGGGCAGAAGTGAGTGTGACTCGGAAGCAACGGCCGTGCGTGCCTCCGACTGTTAAATCTTCCTAACCAAGACACGCTGATTAATTCTGAACAAGAGATAGTATTTCCTCCGTCCGAAAATACTTGTCTGAGGAATGGATATATCAAGACATATCTTAATTTTAAATACATTCATTCTTATTCATTTTTTCTACAAGTATTTCCAGGCGGTGGGAGTACAATGTACAGTTGATGCCTTGCATCCTGGTGAAATGATTGTGAAGGCAACAAAAAATGTCACATCCTCTGCAATCTTACCAAGATTTGCAAGGATTCCGGTCTACGAAGATGTTTTCCCAATATCTGTTACTAGAATTGAAAAATATATTAAGCAGGAGCTAAGGTAATCCGAGACAAGCTGCTTTGAGTTGAAAATGATTGGGAGCGAAGCGCCGAACGCTAATATCTGTGATGACGCGATGCTGGGTCCCCGATCATCAGCTCTCATTCGCGTGCCCCATATATCCAGCCACATGTTATGGTGTTAAACCACCCTAGCCCCCAATTATTTCTCATTTATTTTCCTGCACATGGACATTAGCGTTTGTCCTAACAGAAAGAGACACGGAAGTACGCCGTCACCAAAGCGAAAAGGAAAAGGGGGTGACCCGGCCGCCACTCCTTTCCTCTGAGAACGTCGTCGTCGACGGGAACGTCTCCTCCCACTGAAAGCGCATCGCCGGAAATCTTGAAAATAAATTCAAGAATAATGCGAGCACCAGGATTTGAACCCTGGTGGATTGGGGATACCACTGTCCACCTAACTAACTCAACCACAGGCTCCTTATCAAACCAAACAAGCAAGATACAACACCTACATGTACGGGTAGCAGGGTGCTAGCTGATTGGCGGAAATCACGATATTAGCATAACCTAATCTCCCGCTGCGGGGCCGCCGGCGACCGCGATGAATCAATCAACGGCCTAGGATTAGGACTAAGATTGTTACCTTTCTCAATAAATTCATCTTCGTTAATGAATGACACAACGAAGTTCTTTTTTAGTTGACCGCCAAAACTGAAAATAAAACTAAGACTGGGAGAACTTGGAAAATTGTTGTGGGATGCCCATTGTTTTTTGTTTGCGAAAAACTTTTGATTTATTCATCTTTAATCATCGCAGTACAACAAACACTAGAAATAATAAAACTTACACGCAGATCCGTAGACCATCTAGCGACGACTACAAGCACTGAAATGTGAATAACATATATATAGCATTTGATGCCACAAAAAAACAAAGAATTTGTAAAACAAGGTTGGAGTGGATGCCATTCCTATGAAATGTAATACACATAATTAATTGTTTAGAATAAAATTCCTATAAGATTCAATATTACAAATAAAACGACGAGCATAGAAAAATGTCTAAGGATTCTAACGCTCCAAAAATCTTATGGAATTCATTTGAATCAAAGGAGCCCTAAAGACAGAAAGAACATCTTCTCCACAACCCTGCAACTGATTTTCACATCTTGGTTTCTCATCAAGTAGTTGCGGGATTTTAAAAATCTTAACCAATGTGGAAATTAGATGCTATCCCCGTGGAGGGCATCTCTTTTCTCACATCACCATCATGCGATTGTGGACCCAAGAGATGTTGGCTCGTTTTGCACACAAGTGATTTCTCGAGTATTAAAATGTCGTTTTATATGTAGGCCAGGTCAAACTCTCTATTGATTTGATGGGCTAACCTTTTGCCTTGGTTGTCTAAAAATGTTGCCACTCTGTGAGTAATCAAATATGTTATGTTGGCCGCAAACCATTTAGCCATGTAACTATAGTGCCGCCGTGTAAAAGAGGAAATTTTCATTTAAAATAGTCTCAAGTTTAAAAATGTGGTTTGATATGTAGGTTGTGCTTCAAACTTTCCAATAGTAACCATATGGCTACTAAAAAAATGTTGCCAATTTGTTGGGTAGTCAACTTCTGGCTGAAGATCATCTACACGTGTACTGCATCATTTTCTTTCTACTTCTCGCCGCATTCGCCGTCGATGAAACCCCCTCCCGGCCATTCCGGTCTGAAGCATCAAACACAAGAGCTCGTCGCCGCGCACAATGAGAAGTCATGACCTCACCGCTCTGAGGAAATCGATGTCTAATAACCAAGTAGAAGTAGGATGTAATTAAGCGTCGGGCCACGTCTTCAGATGCAATGCACATGATCACTTACTACATCCTTCCTGCGTTGGTTGATTTCATATTGAGAACCAAAATAAGATAAGTAGAAATTGATTATCACCAACCGACACTATGTGCATAGAGGAACCCCTGACGGTCGTAGCCCTACAGATGAACGCCGTTGAAACTCTCGATTCAGTCCGAAGCACCTAAATCAAGACTCAGCGGTGCGCACACATGATGAGAACCCTAACCTCACCGGCCCGAGGAGACGGCAAGATTTACAGCAGAACTGGTGAATGACCAAGCAAGAGTAGGAATAGTAATTAAGTGTTGGCCTACGTATTCACTACAGTACACATGATCAGTACATCCTTTCTTGCATTGACTGATTCCATATTATTATGAACCGAAGTAGGATAATACGGAATTTTTCATTAAGTACATATTGTTGGAAGGAAAAAAGATCACGCTTTTGAAGTCAAAAAGTCAAAAAGGAAAGCTTTGGCCATTTTTCATGAAGTAATTTCACACTTTGAACAGTAGGTTCTTCTCTTTGTATTCGTGTACACAAACTTACGCCTGTTGGCGCGTCACACATCA
This sequence comes from Triticum aestivum, assembly GCF_018294505.1. Classification (NCBI taxonomy): domain Eukaryota; kingdom Viridiplantae; phylum Streptophyta; class Magnoliopsida; order Poales; family Poaceae; genus Triticum; species Triticum aestivum. The sequence continues at coordinate 73,933,619 of NC_057809.1, forward strand.
CTAGCTCAGTAGCTAGAACTACCCTGACACGGTCATGGCTCGTCCATCAGTCCATGCATCATCATTTCCTTGACGTCGACGCACACCACGACACCCGGCCATACATGAAAGGAAACGGGGCAGAATTAACAAATTTGACCTCAAAACGAAAGTATTTCACAAACTAAACTGTTTTCAAAAATATTTCGCACCGTTGACCCTTTTGTGCAGCTCTCAACAGTAAGGCGCTGCACTCTACTGTGCAACTCCTTACAGTTAGGCGCTGCACAGTGTAGTGCAGCTCCTTATAGCTAGGCGCTGCACAGTGTGGCGCCTGTGTGTTAGGCGCTGCATAGTAAGAGTGTAGCGCCTTGTTGTTGGACGCTGCATATTAGAGGTCAGCTAGATGAAATATTTTTAAACATAGTTTAGTTTGTGAAATAGTTTCGTCCTGAGGTCAAATTTATGTTTTTTTGCCAGGAAACGGCTCCGGCATGATCATATCCCACTTTTAGTGGCGAAACCTCTTCTCGAGTAGAGCTAGAAAGTGGGCTAGCCACTTAGCCAGAACAGGTCCGGTAGCAGCCATGTCCGCATCCGTGCAACAATCAGTGCTACTGGTAACTGCGACATGTGCCGTCATTTCGTGCCCCGGTTCGCTCACGGTTAACCTAGCTGGCTGGCTAGCTAGCCAGGAAGCTTCACGTATCACACTCGAGTCGATGTGGACTCCGTCTCACGTGGAGGACACAAGCCACGGGAATTCTGAAGCAACGATCGGTAGTTGGATCCTGTAAGGCCTTGTATAATGGGAGATAATGGGAGATGTTTAGGAGGTATTTAGAAAAATAAACCGGATTTTTCTGAAGTATCGGTGCCTATTTTTATAGAAGAGATGTTTAGTTAAGCGTCTATTCTGTACAAATAAGCACTGATGCTTAAAAAAATTTGATTTATTTCTTTAAGCATCATTTCTAAACACCTTTCATTGTACAAGGCCTAAAACGTACTGCTCACACTAGCCATCGTACTAGTATCATTCTTGGTCATATGCAACGTTTAAAAAGGATGATGAATTGTCTCCAACAGGAACGTTAAGGCCTCTTTTGGTTAATAGGATAGGATTATCATAGGAATAGGAATCTTGTAGGAAATAAGATGACATGTATCTCAAATCCTATGAGTAGAAATAGGAAACAAGATGTCATTTGGTTGACATCAAAGGAATTTTTCCATTAAGTTTAGATTTTTTTTTCTATGAAATGTGGAGGATAGGAACCAATCCTATATAGGAATAGGAATCCATTCCTATGAACCAAATGGCTAAAGGAAAAATTCTATAAAAATTCTATCCTCTAAAATTCCTATGAAAATGAAATTTCTCTAAACCAAACCAAAGAGGCCTAAAAAAAGCCCCCGCGTCATCCGAGTGGCTGACACGGGCTCTGGCAGGTCCCGACGGCGGCTGTGCCTTCACGGCTGCAATGGCAGCGTGGGGTCCGCTCATGGTGGCCGGTGACGGCGGATATAGGGTTCCTGGCCCATATCTGTTCCGCGTCAGTCCTAGGGTTCTTCTAGCGCGAATACGGTGTTCTGCTTGTACTCGTCGGGTGCCCAAGTTGCGTCGTCAAACCCCGTCACTTGAACTTGTCTCGCAGTCGTAGCTTAGCACACATGACAAAAAGGCAGGGTATTGATCCTGTGGGTGTGGAGCACGCCGCCCGGCCGGCCCCGCGGACGGAGAGTGACCCGTCGGCGGGACGACGGAGACGCGACGGACACCGACGGCGACGCCACGGCACCCGACTGCACTTCCTTCCGTTCCTTTTTAACGAGTGGCGGCCGGGAACTTGTACCAGCGCTTGTGTGCATATGCACATGCACATATCGTTGCCGGCCCGTTCGTGGAGGAAGCCGCCTGAGACATTTCGTTACGCACGTAACGCGGTTGGCTCGATCGGCACGTGCTACCTACCAACGTTCGACGTACATGTGTGCACCACGAGTACAGCCACGATCGAGATGGCCAGATGGGACAATGGTAGGAGTACATGCAATGCAAATGCAAGTTGCATGGGCACGTGGCGTTGAATCGATCTTGCCATAGGAAAACAGAGGAAGCAGACGTTACAATAGACACCCTTTTTCCTCTCGAGATAGGCACAAGAAGGTTATCTATTCTTCGTGCGTGGCCGGGAAGCGAACGGCTTGGGAGGCAGGCTGGCTGGTTTCATGGCAGGTGGTCGGTGCAGCAGTTTGACCATCGTCGGTGAAGCAGTTCGTCCGGTCGCAGGCACAAGCATGCTCCGTGTACGTACATTACATCCGGTGCACTGTTGCTCGCATGCCAGGTCGCTGTTTGACGCGGGGGTTCCACCAATACGTACGGTTGTGCGTGCGCGTCTCACCGAACTGGCAGTAGAGATTTAGAACCGCGTGTGTACGTACGCATGTGTCTCTGTACGTACGTCGACTCTCCAACCGCTGCAAAGAATTCTACATGTACCGTACGTGCCGGCAGAAGTCAGTGTGACTCGAAAGCTACGGCCGTGCTGCCCGCCCGGCCGGTACTCTGTCTATCAACACTGTTTATTTATCTTGTCTAGTATAAATCTAACCAAAGCACTTTGATTTGTAGGATTGTTAGTTCCAGTATACAAAAAATGTTTTCCCAACATCGGTTCGTGCTACCCCGCAAAAAAAAAACATCTGTTCGTGCTACGACTTTCCGCCTGTCTACAAAACAAGGTTTACTCGGATCTTATGAGGGAGGGGCGACGATGGTTGTCTACGGACCTAGATATATTTTTTTCACTTCTATTGCTTTTTGGACTATCTTAACAGTTGATGAATATACAAGTATTTCAGCCTGCAAAAATGGCTTCTGAGTATCTGTTTGTACCGTAAAGAAAAAGTAACCGGGATCTAGGGTAATTCGAAGCAAAGCCGCTCTGAGTCAAAAATGAATAAATGATTGGGAGCAAGGCGCCAAACAAGATGACCGGATGCCGGGTCCCCGATAATCAGCAACTCTCTTGCCCGTGCCCCATATATCCAGCCACATGTTATGGTGTTAAACCACCGGAGCTCCCAATTATTTTCCACTTATTTCATACACATGGACAATAGCGTTTGTCCTAACAGGAAGAGACACGGAAGTACGCCGGTCCTGGCTGCTTACCAAGCAAGATATCACATCTACATGTACCGGTAGCAGGGTGGTAGCTGATTGGCAGAAATCACGAGATTAGCAGGACCTAATCTCCCGCTGCGGGGCCCGGCAGGCGACGGCCAGGAAACAATCAACGGCCTAGGACTAGGACAAGGAGTAGCTGATTAGACCATGCCAACAAAAAAGTTGTAACTGAGATTGTTAGTATGTTTCTCAATAAGTTACATATTTGTTAATGAATGAAACAGCTGAGATTTTTTTAGCTGGCTGCCAAAACCGATGCCACAGGAAAAAAAACAAAGAATTTGTAAAAGGTGGTTGGAATGGATGCTGGATTTTCTGAAAAATGCAATACGTGTAATTCCTTAGGAAAACATTCCTATAAGATTACATCCTACAAAATCAAAGATCCACCGTAGAAAAAAAATGCTAATGTTTCCTCATCAATGCCAGAAAACAATAAAAATTACATTCAGATCCGTAGACCACCTAGCGGCGACTACAAGCACTGAAGCGTGAATACAATATACAACATTTGATGCCACATGAAAAACAAAGAATTTGTAAGATGAGGTTGGAGTGGATGATATTCCTATGAAATGTAATGCGCATAATTGCTTAGAAAAAAATTCTACTAGATTCAATGTTACAAATCGAACGACCAACGTAAAACTTCTAATGATTCCAACGCCCCAAAAATCTTATAGAATTCATTTGGATAAATGGAGCCTTAATAAAGATAGATATGACATCTTCTCCATGCCCCCGCCGGCGCTTTCGCATCTTGCTTTCCCGTCAAGTTGTTGCGGGAATTTTAAATCATACCCAACCTGAAATTTAGATGATATCTCCATGGTGATGACCCTGTTTCTAGCATCACCATCTTGCGAGTGCGAACTCGAGAGACGGTGGCTCGTTTCACACACAAATGATTTCGAGTTCAAAGATGTCGTTTTATATGTAGGCCAAGTCAAACTCTCCATTGATTTGATGGGCTATCCTTTTGCCTTGGTTGTCTAAAAATGTTGCCAATCTATTAGGTAGTTAAATATGCTGGCCCCAAACCATTTAGCCATGTAACTATAATGACAATGTTTGAAAGAGAAATATGTCATTTTAAATTTCCTCGAGTTTTAAAATGTCGTTTAACATGTAGTCAGTGGGTCAAATTTTCCACTGCAAACTATACAACTACTCTAGAACGTTGCCAATTTGTTGGGTAGTCAACTTCTGCCCAAAGACCATCTAGACATGTACTCCATCATTTTATTTTATTTCTTCTGGCCGCATTCGTCATCATTGAAGCCCTCTCCTCACTCATCGGATCTGAAGCACCCAGCACCAAAACTCGTCGCGCATGATGAGAAGCCCTGACCTCACCGCTCTGAGGAAAAGACAAGGCTTACCATAGAAATAGATGCATAACCAAGTAGAAGCATAATGTATTAAGTGTTAGCCCGCTCGTATTGAATGCAGTCCTGCAATGATTGATTTCATACCGAGAACCAAAATAAGATAGAAATTAACAGTATCATGAAAATTAATTTGCACGTCTGAAAGGAAGGCTGTCAACTTATGCCATGTAATAATTTCACGCTTTTTCAGCTTAAAACAACCTTGAAACAAAATAATGTCAACAAGAGTTTCCCCCTAAAGAAAAGAAACAAGAGTTTTGTTTTATTTTTGGGTGCGGCTAGGTCTCAGTCGACTAAGACTTAATGAAGTCTCAGTCAAGCCATATAACATGCAAGAAAGAAGAAAGAAAAAAACTAAAAAGAAATATGTGCACAAATCTCAACGTAAGATCTTACGAGTATAGTGTCGACTGAAATTTAACCAAGTCTTAGTTGACTGAGATTTAGCAAGATTGTTTTTTCTATATTTGTATGCACAAACTCACTCGTGTTGGCGCGCTCTGTGCATAGGGAAACCCGTGATGCTGGCACATGCCACATTCATGCTCTCGATCGGCTGTCTGGGCATGCATAGTCTATCTGTTCCTAAATATAGGTATTTTTAAATACCCAATATAAATAACATAGGATGTATATAAACATATTTTAGAATATATATTCACTTATTTTGCTTTGTATATAATTTAGATTGAAATATCTAAAAAGACTTTGATTTAGGAACGGAGGGACTACATCTTTTCTTGTGGCCGAAAACAGAATAAACAATAATATTTCCTGCAAAAGAAAGAATAAACAATAATACCACCCGCTCAACAACAACAGTGTGGGTGTGGGCGTGGATCGAACCATGTCCACCCTGTGCGGCCGGCCCAGCCCGGGAATGTCAACGGTCCACCACGGACGTCGTGCCTGCCAGTCTCTCCACACGACAACCGCTAGTCGTTCCCACGCCGGTACTAATGCTGGCTGCTGCAATAATCTCTCACCTATGAGTTGCCACAGGAGAGAGCATTCGGATTCCTTATCACCGCCTCGTTTAACCGTCGGCAAGCGGAGCAGCTGAGGGCAGGCCCATCCAGATCCGGCCGGAGATATCAAAGTCCTACGTTTCGGATGTTTGAATTCCCGCAAACATCTTTCATTTCATTCCCAATTTACGGAAAAAAATACACAATCCAAACGGATACGGGTGGTTTGTGGATTCGCCTTACAAATGCCCTTACGCCGTCAAACCGCGTCATTTGAACTTGTCTTGTAGTCGTCGTAACTTAGCACACGACAGAAACCAGGATACTGATCCTGTGGAGCATGCCACCGACTGCCCCGGCGGACGGAGAGGGACCCATCCGCGGGACGACTGAGAGCATCTCCAGCCGTTGCGCCCCCAAGACGCGCCGAAAATCGCCGCTTGGGGGCGAGCCGGCTTTTTTTGGCGTGGGGGCGAGCACGTCCCCAGTCGTTGCCCTCAAGTCGGACCCCAGACGTCACCACAGTTCGGCCAAATTTCAGCAAACACGGCCAAATTTCAACAAACACGACATATTTCGGCGAAATTTAGACGTTTTTACACGAATAAAATGGACGGAAAAAACCCTAAACTACGGGCCGAAGTAGGCGCTGAACAGGGCGTAGTCGTCGCCGGCGTTGTCCTCCTGCTTCTCCTCCTTGACACGGTCGGCGCCGCTGCTCGACCCCTCGCCCCGGCGCGCTGCTTCACGGCGGCGGCGTTCCGTGATCTTCTCCAGGGCGCGGCGCTGGCGGTCCAGCTCCATGCGCGCGTAATCCTCGCACGCCCACTTCAAGGCGGCCTCTTCTTTGTCAGCCTCCTCGGCGAGAGCAGGCTCCGGCTTCACGGCGGCGAGCCCCGGCTCCGGCTTCACCGCCGACAGCCCTGGCTCCCTCTTCGGCTTGACCAGGCAAGGAGGGGCAAAGGAGGAGGAGCCAAGACCGCCGTCGTTGACGACGAGGCCGGCGCCGCGGGTGCGCCTACCGAGCGGCGTCTCAGACGGCTCTGGCTTAACGCTGACCAACGTCGGCGCGCCGGAGGAGTGAGAGGAGGATCGGGAGGAGGAGGAAGAAGAGGAGGATGACCATCCCATCATCCTCCTCGGCAGCCACGCGCCGCCGCTCCGAGCAGTCGGGTACTCGAACGGCGGATCGTTGCCGCCCTCGAGGTGCGCGAGGATGCCGCTGAGCGTGCGGCCCGGGACGCCCCACCACAGGCGGCGGCCCTCGCTGTTGTTGCGGCCGCGCGGCGTCGGCGCGTTGTTGGTGGAGGCGAGCCACTCCTCCTGCCGGCGTCTGAAGTACGCCGCCCACGCCGCGTGGTTGCCGGTGGCGTACTCCGAGAGCGCCCGCTCCGCGACCGTCAGGGACGCCCGCGCACGCTCGATCTCGGCGTGGAAGTAGGCGGGCGTCTCGGGGACGGGCATAGGGGGGACAGGGACCCCGCCAGCGCTGAGCCTCCACCGCGACGGAGCACGTACGTCGGGCGGCGCGAGGTAGTTGGCCTCGTGGAGGAGGTAGGCCTCCCACTCATGCAGGCCGCCGCCGCATCGCCGGGGTACCTCGCGCTCATGGTTACCGGGGGGGAGAGGGGCTCGAACGACGGAGAGAGGGGAGGAAGTGCGGCGGCGAGGAGGACTGCCGATGCCGATGGATGGGTGCCTCACCGGCGCGGCCAAGGGCGGCTTTTATAGCGGCTCGGGGGCGGCCGCGTGCAGACGCGTGGCTGAAGGCGGGACGGCATCGCCGCACTTCGCCGCCCGTGAAACAATGTCAGGCTGACCGGCGGCAGCCTTGGCATTGATTCTCCACGGGAAAATCGAGACGATGAGGACGACCACCCTTTGTCTCGTTGACGCGCCGGTCCCGCCACTCTTTCGCGCCAAAACGTTCGCGCCGGCGCCCTCGGGCGCCCCTAGCGCGCCGGGTTCGGGTTAGGTGCGCCAGCGTCAATTTCGGCCCAATCCGGCGAAAAACAGGTTCGTGTAGGCGCGACTGAACCGATTTTTCAACACCGGCGCTAAAAAGACCTTAAGAAGAAAGGAAAGGAGTCTATTGAAGACGCGGCTGGAGATGCTCTGAGACGCGGCACACGCAGACGGGGACGCCAAGCCACGGCAACCTATACGTATGCACGCACTGCCACGAGCGAGATGACAAGATGGGAGAACATGCAGATATGCGGTGCGTGCGCGTCTAGAGGTTTAGAACCGCCTGTGTACGTACGCATGTTGTACCTCCGTATGTACGTACGTAAGTCGACTCTCCAACCGCTGCAAAAATATATAGGAGTATATACAAGCGTATATGTACGGGCAGAAGTGAGTGTGACTCGAAAGCAACGGCCGTGCCCGTGCGTGCCTGCCCGGGGCTCGGTCTATCACAGTTTTCATCTTTTGAATCTATAACCAAAGTAAAGGCATTTCGATTCTTACTGCAAAGGAATTAACCGGGCGCTGCCTTGAGCGGAAATGACTGGGAGCAGAGTGCCAAACGAGATGCCGGGTCCCCGATGATCAGCTCTCTTCCGCTTGCCCCGTATATCCAGCCACATGTTAAAGCATATCTGTAGCACGCCTCTTAGAGCAACCTTAATGAAGCGACTCATTTTGTTCACCCGCGTCTGTTTGGGTCAGCGCGAATAGAAATGTCGGCCCAACGCGTCGACCCAAACGAATGCGCGTTCGCTTGCGTCCGCCTGCCGACGCGGACACGAGAGGGACACACGCGCTTGCCCTCTCCCCTCCCCAGGCCCGCTGGTCGGTGTGACATTGGCCTCTTCCCATCGAACAGGACACCCTCGCCCGCCTCCTTCATCGCCGACGCCGTCGGCCATTTTTTCGATAGATAAAGGATACACGGATAGTTCTAGTATAGACATAAAAAATTAACTACTCGTCGTTTTCCGACTCTGACTCGGTAATGTCCTCCTCCGACGTCTAAATGTAGGTGTTAGTATACCGCTCGTCCTCGGAGTCCCAGGACGACGCTTCTCCTAGTTTCATGTTTAATTGCGCGTTCTGCTTCCGCCCACGCTTGTCCTCCCGATAGGCGGCTCGCTCCGTCCTCCTCGCCTCCCTCTCCGTCCTCCTTTGCTTGTAAAATTGGCGTTCATCGACGATGTCCTGCGGGAAGCGTTCACACTACATAGCCATGGCTTCCACGTCCATCTCGGCGATGGCGAGGCGACGCTGCCGCCTCCGGTGGTCACGACGATCCTCGTCGGTGAAAAGCCACGGGAGAGGCGCGATATCCTGCGCCCACTGGCTCGTCGACACGTCGGGAAAATTCATCTCCCGACGAGGCCGCAGGAGGTGCCACGCCGCTGCGATATACGTGCGGGCCGCCTCCTCTGCGGTGTTGAAGTTGCCGAGAATGAGGCGTTTCTCGCCAAACCAGATCTTGAAGGAGAAGGCGCCAGAGCGGCGCTCGCGGACTCCGCGAAAATCCAAAGCACCCAGACAGCGCATCGACATGGTGGCGCAGAGGCGGCGAGGCTAGTGAGAGGGGGCGAGACGAGTGGGCGCCGGACAGAGTGTGGAAGGAGCACCTTCTAAATAACGAGCGCCGGCCGCGGCACGCCAAAACCAGCACACGCTAGGCCAATTTTCCCCGCACGCGCGAACCTTTCCTGCGCGCTGGAGCGCCAAAACCAGGGCGACGACATGGCCCCTGGTATGATCTATGCGCGTGTGGTCATGAAATGGGTCGACGCATTGGGCGCACTGCCGACCCAAATCTAAAAGAGGGCGCCGGGCGGGCGGCCGACCCAAACGGACAGAAAATGGACAAAAGCGTCGTCCGTTTGAGTCGGCCCGTTGGAGTTGCTCTTAAAATGCACTAAACTGTAAAATAACTGTCAGCTTACAGTTTTAGACGGAAAAGGCGACCCGAATAGAACCCGTAAACGACTCTGATCTGTAAATTTCTTTTAAGGGGCACGGAAAACATTCCGATCAAATATGTGAAAATAAGGATTTTCGAGACAACCCGGGGTGCCCTGTATACGCGAAAGACCGTTGGCGGAAATCCAACTGCCATCGAAACCTTCATGAATCGCTCTCGTCCGCCCGTCCTCAGCGGCCACGCTCACCTCGACCACCGCGCTCGAATTGCTACCTAGCTAGCTAGCTTCAAGCGAGTCAGCCGCGACCGCCTCGGCGGCGGCTGCCGCTGCAGTCAACACTGTTGTTGGCCCCAACCCGGGCGCGTCCGGTGGCGAGCACGAGGAGGCAGTCGCGGAGGCAGGGTGCGCACACGGCGAGGGGACGGAGGTCGCAATGGGAAGGGCGTGAGGAAGGAGATGGTATATTTAGATAATATTCTTTTTCACGGGTTGATCATACAGGCTCTGTTCGGCCGCAGCTAAAATCAACCTTTATAATGCGTTTTTCTCGGCCCTTAAAACACTTATGTGGGTCACAGTTTTAAGGGGTCTGCTAGAGATGCTTTTATGGTGGTAAGGGCATCTCCAATCGCGGACCCGTAAACTTTCTGCAACCGTTTGGACCGCACTGTCTGAACCGCGGAAGCCATCCAACACGACCCTGTATGGGTCCGTGAGGCGGTCCGGACGCGATTTATCCCGCAAACCGGAGATCAAAATGGAGAGGTTTGTGGGAGTCCGAAACGATCTCAAGCCTGTTTCTGACTGCCCGGGCCAAACCAAAACCCCCCCACATCCCTTTCGCGCGTATTCGATCGGCGCCACTTCCGAGCGTCAGCGCCTGCATTCTTGCCCGCCCAAAGCAGACGCGGCCGCTCACTGGCGCCGGCATTGAAGTGGCGCGCTGATCGAGAAAGCACCATCCGCGTCGCTTCCCGGTGCATGCGACTGCCGCGCATTCAAACGACACAATGGCCGGCCGCCTGTCCGTCTGTCTGCCAGACGCATTGATGGCACGCGGTTGCGAAGGCGTCTCCTTCGGCCCCATCCGTCCGTCCATCTGCGGCCCACCAGTGCTATATAAACCACTCTCCTGATGCCCCGGCCATAGCCACACTCATCCCTCTCCACACCACTCCCCGCCATGGATCCCTCTACGGCCAAATCTCTTTGGGACGGGCTGACGCCAGAGCAGACGAAGACCATGACCACCATTGCTATCGAAGATGCCGGCACGTCCGCAGGCACCGCCTGCAGCGAGGAAGAGTAGTGCACGGTAGGTAGCCGCCGCTCGTGTCCTAGGAAGGCCACTGCTCCTCCCCTCCCGTCGACGCCAAGCTTGATGGGCTCAACATCTTCGGTCGTTTAGTCACTTGACGGTGACGTGGAGGCGGATTGCTAGCCCAACAAGCTGAAAAAGGCGAAGCTTCCGTTCTCTTGGTTCATGGCCGGAGACGGGGACCGGACGACGGCGATCATGTAGATTAGCCCGTCTAGGACCGCTTTCATGTATTTGTAATGAAATCCGTCATGTTTATATAAAATCAGTCCATGTTTATATGAAATCCACACTTGTTTGCACGATTTTCTTTTGGTTGATTTGAGTTGTTGTGAAAATATATGCTGCTAGCGTTGGATGACTGCCTCCCGCATCCATGTCAGGTTGCCAGTGCAGATGCCCTAAACCATCCCAGCCCCCAATTATTTCCCGTTTATTTGCTGCGCATGGACATCAGCGTTTGTCCTAACAGAAAGAGACACGGAAGTACGCCGCCGATACCGCGTCACCAACGCGAAAAGGGACGCGACCCGGCCGCCGGTCCTGGCTGCTTACCAAACCAACCAAACAAGATATCCCATCTACATGTACCGGTAGCAGGCTGCTGGCTGATTGGCAGAAATCACGAGATTAGCATTACCTAATCTCCCGCTGCGGGGCCCCGCCGGGGACGGCCAGGAAATAATCAACGGCCTAGAACTAGGACAAAGGGTAGTTGATTAAAGATTGTTATGTTTCTCAATAAATTACATCTTCTTTAATGAATGAAACAACTAAGTTTTTTTAGCTGACGGCCAAAACTGAAAAAAAAAACTAAGGCCCTCCTTTATTCGAAGGAATTGGAAAACTGTAGTGGGATACCATAGCGTATATAGCATTTGATGCCACAGACAAAACCAAGAATATGTAAAACGATGTTGGAGTGGATGCCATTCCTATGAAACGTAATTACACATAATTGTTTAGAATAGCATTCCTATAGGATTCAATATTACACATAAAACGATCAGCATAGAAAAATGTCTAAGGATTCTAACACTCCAAAAATCTTATAGAATTCATTTGAATCAAATGAGCCCTAAAGACAGAAAAAACATCTTCTCCACAACCCCGCAACTGATTTTCACATCTTGGTTTCTCATCAAGTTGTCGCGGGATTTAAAAAAGCATAACCAACCTAGAATTTAGATACTATCCCCATGACGGGGATCCCGTTCCTCGCATCACCATCACGCGATTGTGAACTAGAGAGATGTTGGCTCGTTTTGCACACAAATGATTTCTCTAGTATTAAGATGTCGTTTTATATGTAGGCCGGGTCAAACTATCTATTGATTTGATGGGCTAACCTTTTTGCCTTGGTTGTCTAAAAATGTTGCCAATCTATCGGGTAGTCAAATATGGTATGCTGGCCGCAAACCATTAGCCATGTAACTATTGGCTCAGAAAACAAATTAGCCATGTAACTATGATGCCGTCGTGTGAAAGACAAAATTGTCATTTTAAATGTTCTCGGGTTTTAAAATGTGGTTTGATATGTAGGCCGTGCTTCAAATTTTGCACTAAACCATATAGGTACTAAAAAAATGTTACCAATTTGTTGTGTCGCCAATTTCTGGCCGAAGATCATCCCGACATGTACTGCATCATTTTACTTTAACTTCTCGCCGCATTCGTCGTCGCTGAAACCCCTTCCTGCCATTCCGATCCGAAGCGCCCAAAAGTAGAGCTCGTCGTCGCGCATGATGAAAAGCCATGACCTCACCGCTCCAAGAAAATCGATGTATGGCCAGGCACAAGTAGGATGTAATTAAGCGTCGGACCACGTCTTCAAATGCAGTACACATGATCACTTACTACATCCTTCCTGCATTGGTTGATTTCATATTGAGAATCAAAATAAGCTAAGTAGAAATCAATTATCACAAACCATAACGGAGGGGTCTGCGTAAAAAATTAATCCGCGCCTTCGAAAGCAAAGCCTTCATTTTCTGTCACTTGGTAATTTCACACTCTTAAGAGCATCTACAAACGGACCTCTCTAACCCATCTCAAACGCCCGGACAAGCCGTCCGGTCGCTGCCTCGTCATGAAATTTGGACCCAGACGGGCCCCTCAAACGCCCGGACTGACCGGCACCCCCCATATCCAGCCCAAATATGAGATGGATATGGAGGGCGCCCGGTCACGCCCGCCACGTCGGCCTGACGGTGTGGTCCCACACGAAAACGTCCGGAAACCCAGCGATTCGACGACCGCCACGTCTATCGGCGCGGTGGGAACATCACGCGGCGCCGTTCCGGCTTGCTGTCCAAGACGACATCCGGCTATTTAAGCCGGCCGACGTCCCGCAATCCTAACCCATCCCATTCCCCCTCTCCGCGCCGCTAGTCCGAGCCCTTCCACGTCCTTCCTCTCTCGCTCCAGCGCTCTGCCCACGCTCCGGCACTCCAACATGGTCAGGAGCAAGATCACCTACTATGCCATTGCTGATGCCAGAGCGGTGATACGAGATCCAGCAGTATATCCGGACGAGGGAAGCCGCGCACGCCGCCCGCATCGCTGTTGGGCTGCCTTCGGACTCGCCGGAGCCGAAGGAGGAGGATGAGCAGCCGGGGAAAGAGGAGGAGATGGCTCCGATGCAGGTGGAGGAGGCGGACGAGCTGGATCAGCAGGTGCCAGCCTTCAACATGGAGCAGGCGGAGACAGAGTTCATTGTCTCCCAGTCTGACGAGATGGCCGTGCAGCAGGCCATCCTGGAGTCCATCCAGGATGAGGCCTATGTAGAGGCCACCCGGGCTTTCCTCCGGCGGCATCAGGCAGAGACCGACACGCTCTTCGACGAGCTCAACCCGAAGATAGAGGCGGAGGAGGCCGGAGCTGCAGCTGCTTCCCATGCTGCCGAAGCCGGGCACAGAGATTGTTGTGATATCCGACTAGGAGTAGATAGGATCGATGTAGTACGCTCTTTAGAAAAGGAGGAAGACCCCGACATCTGCATCTAGGCGATGCATGCAGCCACTTTATTAATTATTCTCAAAAGACTTTGCAAAAAAATACAAAAGTAAGTCTGAAGTCACCGTCTAGGCAACATCTGTCGCTACTCCTATCCAGTTGATGTAGAAATGTTGATAGTCCGGCCTAATACCACAGACCTCGCAGCCAAGCCTAACATCTAAGACCTAGGGCCTCAACCAAGCCACATGTCGGGTCTGGGGCACACATCGGTCCGGCGGGCTCTCAGAGGCCGCCGCCGCCAACCGCCACCACTCCATCTTCGAGCTGTATGACGCATCAACCTTGCCCAGTCTAGATGCCCTCGATGCCACCATGGCGCCCAAGGGCACCACCTCCCCGCGCGCGAACAACTGAGCACGTCGCGGTCGCTACCGGTACACCTCAGCACCATGCCGCCAAGTACCACCAGCCGACACAGCTTGAAGTCTATGGAAGATCTGTCGTGCGTAGCACCTGCCGACTAGGCATGACAAAGCGTAGCACTTGTCGATTAGGGATGACTTGATATCTCCACTGAAGCTTCGTGCAAGATGAACTCGCTCCACCTCCTGCCTCTGACTTCCAGCGCTGCTTCACAAACGATGCTCCGGAGAAAGAAACGAACCCGTAGTACTGCCGTCGTCCGATCTGGATTACCAAATCTTAGGGTAAACCCTGAAGAAATACGAGTGAGTCGACAGAAGTTGCACGACGATGCCTTCATGAAGGTAACGATGCAAGACGCCGCCATCGGCTCGGTTTTCACCGGCAACTCTGTTTCCCCAACTTGCACCCGGGACTAGATGACGGATCTGGAGATCCGACCACCCAGCCTCAGGCCGACCATCTCTGATGGAGAAGGTGGCCACCACCGCCACGCCCTGGGCCGCAGCCCCCGGCGTCCTCGAGTTGTAGGTCGATCCCAGGGACAACAAGCCATTAACGGAACGGTACACGAGGTTGCGGCCCGCCGGAGTCCATCTAGCCCCAGATCAAGCGCCGTCACTGGACCTGCAGCCGTACGCCGCCGCCGCCCCGCACACATTGTCGTAGATCGGGCCATCACGAGCCGCCGCCGTCCTGACCGAAGCGCGGGATGAGGAGAAACGCCGCCGCCGCCGCTGCAGCACACAGGCTTAGCCTGCGATGCCCCCGGCGGCGGCGGGGGGAGGAGGAGGCGCCGGAGTGAGGGCCGGATTTGCTATATGTGGCTGTAGATGCTCTAACCAGAGTTTCATTTTTTATTATAAATTCGTATATATACACAAACTCACGCGTGTTGGCACGTCGGTCCGTAGGACGGACAACCCGTGACGGTCGTAGATACCACATTCATGCTCCCGGTCGGCCGGTCCGGGCATACATGCCTCTTCTCCCGTGGACGAAAACGGAAAAAAAACAATAACACCACCACCCCACAGAGAGAGATCAGGGAAGAGGCGACTCAACAACAGTGTGGGTGCGGGCGTGGGTCGGACCGTGCACGCCCACCCTGCGTGGCGCGGCCGGCCCAGCCTGCCCGGGCCGGTCAACGGTCCGCCGCGCACGTCGTGCGTTCCAGTCCCTCCGCACGACGACGGCGGCTAGTCCCGGGTGGCCAGGCTGCTAACCATCCTGGATGGATTTCGCTGCAATAATCCCTCACTTATGAGTTGCCGCAGAGCATTCCGATTCTTTATTACCACCCTCGTTTAATCATCGGCGCTCGGCAAGCAGAGCAGCTGAGGTCCATCCAGATCCAGCCGCACGAGAAAGTTTCAAAGCATCTCTCTCTCCCTCTCTCTCTGTCTCGAGAAGAGTCTTCCTCCTTGGGGGGAGGCAGGCGGCAGGGAAGAAGCAAAGCCCAGCAAGCAAGCAAGCTTCCTTGCTTGCTCCAGATCTGGTCTAGGTCGGAGGAGGAGCGGGAGGGCGCGCTGGGGTCGGCGTCGGAGATGAAGGCGGCGCTGCGGAGCCGGCAGGAGCCGCGGCGGGTCAGCAACGGCGTCATCATCGCCGCCATGCTCCTCTCCCTCTGCGTCCTCAGCATCGTCAAGGCCAGATACTGCTCCACCCCCTTCGGTATGTCTTCTATCTTCTTCTTCCCCCTTCACTTCTTGCTTCTTTCTTCTTCTTGGGTATGGCTGGATGGATGGATGAGAGCTTGGATGTTTTCTTGGGACGGCCGCAGGCAAGCCGGACGACCAGCTCAAGGAGCAGATGAACTCCAGCATCCGGATGGAGACCGACGACGAGCCCACGCCCGCCGCCACCACGGTCGGAGGTGCGCCCCTGTCTTCCGGATCGATTGACCGAGATTGAGTGCTAATTTGGGGGCGAAATGTATGTAGTATGTTGCTCAAGACTCTTCCTTTTTTGCTGGTCAGTGTCAGAGGAGGACGCGGAGGAGGATGTGGAGGAGGACAGCGCCGCCCCGGTGCCCAAGGTCACCGCGGAGAGGGCGGAGAAGACAGCCGTTTTCTCCGGCGCCGGCGCGGGGAGGAAGGATAAGGATAAGGGGCACAACAAGAAGAAGAAGCCGACCTGCTTCATGACGAGCAAGCGCTCCGAGCGGTGCGAGGCGGCGGGGGACATCCGGGTGGTCGGCAACGCCTCCACCATCTACATCGACTCGTTGGACCGGGAGTGGCGGACCAAGCCGTACGCGCGGTACCACGACCCCGTCGCCATGACCCACGTCCGGGAGTTCCTCCTCAGGCCCTTCCCGGCCGACGCGCCGCCGCCGGCCTGCACCAAGAACCACTCCGTCCCCGGGTTTGTGTTTTCCAACCGCGGCTTCTCCGGCAACCTCTACCACGACTACACGGACGTGCTGGTGCCGCTCTTCCTCAGCACGCGCAGGTTCAACGGCGAGGTGCAGTTCCTGCTCAGCGACCTCAAGCCCTGGTGGGTGGCCAAGTTCCGGCCGCTGTTCCGGCAGCTGTCCAAGTACGAGGTCGTCGACGTGAACAACGACCTGGAGGTGCACTGCCTGCCCCGCATCGTCGTCGGCTCCGACTTCCACAAGGACATGGGCATCGTCCCGTCCAAGGCCGGCGGCGGCGTCTCCATCGTCGACTTCAAGCGCACCCTCCGCGACGCCTTCGGGCTGGAGCGCGCCGCGGCGTCCCGCGGCGGCGCCACGGGCGCCGGCAAGCCGCGCCTCCTCATCATCTCCCGCAAGAACTCGCGGCGGTTCCTCAACGAGCGGGAGATGGCGGCCGCCGCCACGGCCATGGGCTTCGACGTGCGCATCGCGGAGCCCGACCAGCACACCGACATGTCCACCTTCGCGCGGCTGGTGAACTCGGCGGACGTGATGGTGGGCGTGCACGGCGCCGGGCTGACCAACATGGTGTTCCTCCCCGCGGGGGCCGTGCTGATCCAGGTGGTGCCGTTCGGGGGCCTGGAGTGGCTCACCGGCGTGACCTTCAAGAACCCGGCGGCGGACATGGAGGTGACGTACATGGACTACAACGTGCAGCTGGAGGAGAGCTCGCTGCTGGAGCAGTACCCGCGGAACCACCAGGTGCTGACGGACCCCTACGCCGTGCACAAGCAGGGGTGGGACGCGCTCAAGGCCGCCTACCTGGACAAGCAGAACGTGCGGCTGGACCTGGACAAGTTCAGGGCCACGCTCCGGGACGCGCTCAGCCGGCTGCCGCCGGCGTCGACGCCGGCGGCCTGAGCCTCAGCCCGCCCTGCTCGGCCGCGCCCGTCCCCGGTCCGGTAGATGTAGATCCGTCCGTGTATATCTATCTGCTCTGCTCCATGCCTGCCTCGTTTTGCTTAACTTGATTCTTGATTTCTTCTTCTTTTCTTCTTCTTCTTCCTCTTGCTCTTCTTCTGGTAAGACCCCATTGACGGCGAGCAAGAACTTGTGGTAACAGAGGATGTTTGGTTCATATCCTTTTGTGATTATTTGCTTCTTCTACCAAATTAATTTACAAGAAAAATGCCAAGAACATATAGCTCAAGTGCACTGAGCAGCAGTCGATCCCCTTCTCCATGTTGTCGACCCATGAATCCATGTGATCCTACCATCTTCCACCCCATCTCCATTGATAATGGCGTGCCAGAAACTCAGAATCCTTCGGCTAGCGCCGGAGAAATTTCTTGGTCATGGGGGGAGAGGAGGAGGACTGCGACTTGGCGAGCTCCTGCGCCGTGTCAGCTAGCTGGTAAGTAGGTTTGTTTGTCTCGCTCGTTGGAGATGGATGCAGCTGCCGCGGAGTCGTGGAGCGATTTCGTCAGCTGATCGATGTGTTGGTTGATTGTTCGGCGAGTGGAAAGGAGAAAAGAAATCAAAGCTTGGCTGATTCGCCGTGGTTCGTGGGCGCGTCGCTGTCGCCGAACTGGGGAGCTGCCAACTCCGAGCTACCACCGGCCCCGGCCTGCCAGCGTCATCTCGTTGTGACATCGTGTGAGGCGCACGGGCTGCCCGAAGCTTCGGCGGTCTTCTTCTCTTCTCTTATCTTTCCAGGGGAAGAAAGCTCAGCGGCGGCCGGCGTGTCGCCGTCCGGTCACATTTCGCCGTCTGGTTAAAAGGCAGACTGATTCAACGATTTTCTTCTTCTTTCGAGACCGGACCTATTCAAGGAGTATATTCGCGGCCGGACCACTTTAATCTTGTGCACGAGAGTGAAATTTGTTGAGTGGATTGAGAATTAACTTTCATGAGACTGAAATTTACTGTCTTTTTCTTCTCGATACATGTCCTTTTATTAAACTCGAAAATCAAAATACATGTCCTTTTTTAGAGTAGATCTATTCAACGCGCATAATTCATGGCCGGACCACTAAATCTTGTGCACCAGAGTGAAATTTGTTGTCTGGATTAGAAAATGATTTTCCTAAGATCAAAGTCCATTGCCTCTTCCTTTGATAAATATCAATTTTATTAAACTCAAGATATAGCTTCAGTAGTGATCTAAATGATCTTATATTTTTTCTTACAGACAAAGTACAACGGATAATGAGTGGACATCGTACTTTGCATAATTAAGATGTACACAATCAACATTAACAGTCTCACAATGTAAAAAGAAAAGACATAATGGCCGAGGTTTTTTTTGTGAAAGAGGAGAGATGCATGTGAAAGAGAGGAACAATCTAGTGAATTTTTTACCTGAAGTATAAGGAAAATGCGGAAAATATCCTGTACTTGGGGAATTCCAATTGAGGTCAAGAGACTTGATCATTTAAAGCAAGTACGGGAAAAGTGGAGCAACTTCTTCTTCAATACAAGTGAAATAGTTATCTATTGGAGTACTTACCAACACTTGCATGAACAATGTTCCATTGTGATCAGAAGACTGAACTTCTACGGATAATAGAAAATAACACTTTTGTATTATTGAGCAAGAACTTGTGGTTACAGAGGACGTTTGCTTCATACCCTTTTGTGATTATTTGCTTCGTATATCAAATTAATTTACAAGAAAAACGCCAAGAACATATAGCTCAAGTGCACGGAGCAGCAGACGATCCATGTATCCATGTGTTGCTGCCATCTTCTATCCCCTCTCCAAATCTCCATTGACAATGGCACATCAGAATCCATTGGCTCGCACTGCAGAAATTTCTTGGCCATGGGGGGAGAGGAGGACTGCGACTTGGTGAGCTCCTGCCCCGTGTCAGCCGGCCAGCTGATAGGTTTGTCTAGTTCGTTGGCAGCTGCCGCGAAGTGGTGGAGCGATTTCGTCAGCTGATCGATGTGTTGGTTGATTGTTCGGCCAGCGGAAAAGAAATCAAAGTTTGGCTGATTCCTTCGCCGTGAACCGGTTCGTGGGCTCGTCGCTGTCGCCGAACTGGGAGCTGCCAACTCCGAGCTACCTCCGGCCCCGGCCTGCCAGCGTCATCTCGTTGTGACATCGTGTGAGGCGCACGGGCTGCCCGAAGCTTCGCCGGTCTTCTTCTCTTCTCTTCTCTTTTCCAGGGGAAGAAATGTCAGCGGCGGCCGGCGTGTCGCCGTCCGGTCTCGTTATCTTTCTTCCGCATTTCGCCGTCTGGTTAAAAGGCAGAATTATTCAACGATTTTTTTTAGATGAAAAGGGCTCTTGCCCCGGCTTCATTTCCATTAAGAAAACGAAACCACAGAGTGCAAAATCAGTTACAGACCGCGGGAGGAGATTGAAACATCTCTCTGGCACAAACATCCTGAGAATTTTGAAAACTCTAAGACAGCTGAAACTACCAGGCAAGAAAAGGTTCATTTATCAGAAATCGGACTGGCCACTCTCCAACCACAGTAGGGACACCAGGTCTAACTACTAATTAACTCCCATGTCCACCCAGACTCCCATCTTCTGCATGGAGTATTGCAGCCACAGTTCGTTCCTCTTCAGCCTGGCTCTGGCCAGAGCAGCAGCGGTGGTTTTCTTGCAGCCTCCCAGATAGCTACAGTAATCTCCTCCACGCGCTCTCTTGCCACCTCTTTGCACAGGATCTTCCAGATGCTGCAGTATCCTGCAATCTTTCTCAGAACCATCTGCACACCCATCCAAATTGCGTTATTAAAACACAAGTCATTTCTGCATCTCCAGATAGCCCAGAGAGTAGCTGAAATAACCAGATTTTTAGCTTGCAAGTTATTATGTCTACTCCACATTTCCGCCACTTTATTAAGGGCAGGCAGATGTGAGTAACCTAAAATGGAATGGATATTTCTCCAAATTTCCATGGCTACCACACATTCAAAGAACATGTGATTTATATTCTCACCATCAGAGCAGAACAAGCAAGTCAAATCATTTAAGTTTTGTCTCTTAGCAAGGTTCTCCCTAACCAGTATTTTGTTATGAGCAAGCAGCCATAAAAAATGTGGATATTGGGAGGGACATGAATTTTCCAAATGTCAGGAATATGAATTGGGCTAATGCCCCTAAAATTGACCATGGCATACATAGATCTAACAGAATAAACACCACCAGCCTCTAGCTTCCAGATTAATGCATCCTCATCATCATTGAAAGTCACAGACTGCACAATATTCAGCATGTCATACCACAGGAGAAGCAATCTGTTATCAATACATCTCCTAAAAGTGATCTTAAGGTTACTACCATCCCAAAGGTCAGCAATAGCTTGATTATGCTCATTAGCAATACTATACAATTCCCAAAACTGAATAGCCAAGCTACATGACCCAAACCAATGATCTTCCCAAAATTTAACTCTCTTCCCATTGCCCACCTTCCATTGATACCCTTGCTTGGCTGCTTTAGCAGCCCATAACACCCCTTTCCAAAAAGGGGAAGAGTTAGAATCAGGGCAAGAGAATATATTGGGATTATTGGCTCTATATTTATAGTCAACAATCTGCTTCCACATCTTGCTATCACCATTATGAAATTTATAACCCAGGAGGCTAGTAGACTTAAGTTCATCTCAGCAATATTTGGAATCCCTAAGCCTCCATATTGTTTTTTCTGGGTCACCAAGCCCCAGTTGGCAAGATGGTACTTATGGTGACCCTCATAATTGTCCCAAAAGCAGTGGGCCATCTGTGAGTTGATCAAATTGACAGCCCATTTGGGGAATTTAATCATGCTCATCAGATAGGTGGGAATACTAGCTAAACAAGATTGAACTAGAACCAACTTCTTCTCATAACCTAACAATCTACCTCTCCAACCAGCAGCCCTCTTCAACACCTTATCAACCACTGGTTGTAGGTCTTCCCTCCTCAACTTGGTGTAATGAAGGGGAAAACCCAAATATTTGAGAGGAAAGGATCCCAAACCACAGGACAGGGCTTGAGCTACCTTATGGGCTTCCTCCTCTTGGACATTAATAGGGATTAGATCACATTTATGAAAGTTTATTCTAAGCCCAGTGTCGGTGTCAAAATCGGCGGATCTCGGGTAGGGGGTCCCGAACTGTGCGTCTAGGCCGGATGGTAACAGGAGGCAAGTGACACGAAATTTTACCCAGGTTCGGGCCCTCTCGATGGAGGTAAAACCCTACGTCCTGCTTGACTAATATTGATGATATGGGTAGTACAAGAGTAGATCTACCACGAGATCGGAGAGGCCAAACCCTAGAAGCTAGCCTATGGTATGATTGTAATTGCGTATGTTGTCCTACGGACTAAAACCCTCCGATTTATATAGACACCGGAGAGGGTTAGGGTTACACAAAGTCGGTTACAATGGTAGGAGATCTGCATATCCGTATCGCCAAGCTTGCCTTCCACGCCAAGGAAAGTCCCTTCCGGACACGGGATGAAGTCTTCAATCTTGTATCTTCATAGTCCAGGAGTCCGGCTGAAGGTATAGTCCGGCCATCCGGACACCCCCTAGTCCAGGACTCCCTCAGTAGCCCCTGAACCAGGCTTCAATGACGACGAGTCCGGCGCGCAGATTGTTTTTGGCATTGCAAGGCGGGTTCCTCCTTCAAGTACTTCATAGAAGATTTTGAACACAAAGATAGTGTCCGGCTCTGCAAAATAAGTTTCCACATATTGCCATAGAGAGAATAATATTTACACAAATCTAATCTGCTGACGTATTCCGTAGTGTGACACACCACGGCCAAGCCTTTATCCGAGTCGTTTCATTATCCCACCTCAGTGCATCATGCGAGGCGGTTTCCTTGGCACGTCTTGTCAAAGCAGAGATCGTGTCCCCTTATTCCGCGATTCTCATCAATACGGGCGTGAGTAACCCAACCGCGCCATTGATTATGGCGCTTGGAGATAAGCGAGTTTTACTAGACTGGTGGGGACACGTAGTTGCGTCCACCCATATAAGGGGATAAGGATCCACCTTTTCACCTACGCCTTCTTCCTCCTTTGCCTATCCATTCTCGCGCACTCGAGCTTCAGCGCCCAAGTCCGCACTCCCACCTTAACCTTCTCCAGCCATGTCCGGAGCAGGAGGCAAGTGGATGGTCTCCTCCGTCACGGAGGGACACATCAAAAAACTGAGGAAGGCCGGATACTTGTCTAACGACATCGTGCACCGGCTTCCCAAAAAGGGGCAGCTCATCCCCACCCCTAGGCTCCATGAGAAGGTGATGTTCCTCCCCCATTTCCTCCGCGGACTGGGCTTCCCTCTCCACCCATTTGTCCGGGGGCTCATGTTCTACTATGGCCTGGATTTTCATGATCTGGCCCCGAACTTTGTCCTCAACATCTCGACGTTTATCGTCGCGTGTGAGGCTTTCCTCCACATCCGCCCCCATTTCGGCCTATGGCTCAAGACTTCCAATGTCAAGCCTAAGGTGGTGCGTGAAAACCAGGCGGAGTGCGGAGGCGCCATGGTGGGCAAGATGGCCAACGTCTTATGGATCGAGGGCTCCTTCGTGGAGACCCTGAAGGGGTGGCAATCGGGGTGGTTTTACATCACCAAGCCGCGCGACCCCGAATGGGTCGCAGCCCCCGTGTTTCGATCCGGACCCCCTACGCGGCTCACCTCCTGGAAGGAGACGGGCCTGTCGTGGGGTAAAAAAGGAGAGCTGACTGGACTCCAAACATGCATCGAAACCCTGGTGGACAAGAAGCTCAAACTTGTCAACGTTGTCCAGGTTATTCTCATCCGCCTGATCCTGCCGTGTCAACAACGGGCTTTCAACCTGTGGGAGTTCGACCCGGCGCGGCACCAAACCCTGAGCAGGCTCTTTGACACGATGTACGAAGATGCCTGGAAGGTGCTTTTCAAGGGCGCCGAGGCCCCCGCATCCGCTACCGAGGATCGCAGATTTAGTACGCAGCGTCGCGCTCATGCGGTAAGCTGTTTTTTTCCTTTTACAGGGTATCAGTTTTTCATAGTTTGACTCCATGCGGGATCTAAGCTCCCTTACCTTTGACAGGATTGGCAGGTGATGTCCGGACAGATCAACTGTCCGGCTCCTTTGCCCGAAGGCCCAGCGGACGCTCGCTTGGTGAAGCTGCTGGTTCCGGCACCCTATGTGGTGCCGGAGAAGAAGGCCACGAAAAAGGCCACGGGGACTTGAAAGAGTGCCCGACGCCAGGAGGTGTCGGATCCATCATCCGACGGTTCCGAGGCGCATTCCTCCCGTGAAGACGAGGAGGAAGAAGAAGAGGTCTCTCCCCCTCTAGCGGGAGGAGAGAAGAAAAGGAAGGCCGACCTCTCTGGGGAGGCCGGAGGGTCCAAGAAGGGGAAAACCCTTCCTCCGGACTACTCTACCGACGCCGACGACGGCGGAGAGGAGTGGCTGCCCAGGGCCAAGCCCCTGGCAAAATCGTAAGTATCCGGATACCAAAGTAATTCATAGTATTCGTTTATTGCACAGCTTTCCCTTATGTCGAATATGTTTATGCAGCCCACCCAAAGACCGGCTCGACGCGTCGTCGAGCGGCTCACTGGACTCGTCGGATGTGAACTCGCTTCCGAAGGCTTCCTCCCCCCGCCCTATGGACGACACCAAAGTGTTGTCCCAACAGGTTCCAAGCCGGGAGGAGGTGATCCTGGAGGCGCCGCAAGGCGACCTCCCAGACTCCAGGAGTAAAGGGGACGAAACCCCCCAGGGCTCCAAGTCCGGCTCTAGGCCGGACACCGCTCCGGAACCTTCAAAGGTTCCAGAGTCCGGCAGGGGACCTCCTTCCAAGAGGAGCGAGCCCACCGTGCTGGTGACCCCCGTCCAACCGGAGGCGCCGGACAATCTGTTGGAGACGCTCCAAGGCGCCTCCATCGACGAGGAGCACCGCACCATTATGAGTGCGGTGGTCCAGAAGGTTCAGTCCTCCAAGAGCGGACTGACTGAAGCTTGTACTAGCCTTCTAACAGGCTTTGAGGTAAGTAAAGAATGTGTAAATAATATTACCACATAGACAGTAGCCCCTGATGCTCTGTTTGGTGTTCAGAAAGAAAAGTCGAATAGAGGATCAAATCAAATTCGCAGGAGTCTAACAAAAAGGAGTCAATATGCGTATGCAGGCTTCTCTGCTTGCGTCCGCCGCACTGACTGCGGAAGTGGACACACTAAAGCAGAACCTCGAGCGGTCCGAGCAAGAGCTCGGGCGTGCCAAGAAGCAGCTCGAGGACAATGAAGGTAAGAAATACCTTGTTTAAATATATATATAAAGATGCAATTGCAAAAAATGACAGGATTATCATGGCTATTGTAGGGGCCACGTCTGAGGTGACGACCCTTAAGCAAGCGCTGGTCGAGGCCGAGAAGAAGGCGGCCACGGAGCGCATCGAGCGGGAGAAGTATGAGGCCGAGGTTGGCAAGGTACGGCAAGAGCTCCAGGCTCTCATGGAAAAACATGAGAGTTTGGAGCTTGACTCAAAGACGCGAGCGTCCGAGCTCGCGATGGCTATTGAAAATGCCAAGTATGCCAAGGCCGAATCCCAGAAGACCCTCCAGGAGTTGGATGAGGTGAAGAAGATAGCGGCGGGTAAGGAATTCTTTATGCAAAGAAAACACATAAACGTGAGTTACTCGTTACTTACCCGAATCTGGAGCTCTCCAGGAGCGTTCGCAGATCTACCCCGGAGTGTGTCTGATGCCGCCGCATTCTATCGAGCCGAGGAGGTCAGCTCGACAGAGAAGGTGTTCTGGTCTCAGTATGCTGAGGCCGGACACCCCGTGCCCCTGAGCGACCAGCTGAAGCAACTGGTCGAGCTCCACAAGGCGGCCGAATAGGCTATGAAGGGCCTCATAGTTTGGCTGTGGCCCGGAGGGGCTCTGCCTGGGAGCTATTTCGGGCTGGTGCGGTGGCTGGTGGAGGCCTGTCCAAGGCTCGAAGTCATCAAGCGCTCCGTCTGCATTGAAGGTGCCCGTAGGGCCCTTGCCCGTGCTAAGGTGCACTGGGGTAAGCTGGATGCTGAAAAGCTTGTGAAGGACGGGCCACCGCCGGGGAAAGAGCATCGCAAGCCCGAGAATTATTATAAGGATGTTCTGAAGGGTGCCTGCCTTGTGGTGGATGAGTGTTCTAGGGATATAATTTTTGAGTGAAACTTGCTCGTTTTGTCCTGTGCGCTGAAAACTTGTTCATATGCGCTAAGCAATGCTGTTTGGAATTTAAAATATTACCTTCTGTGCGGCTGTTTATCAATTCTGAGAGATGGCGAGTCGTCGGCTTCTGCCCCCGTGCCGCTAGTGCTGGGGTGTTCGGGGATAAACCTGAGCGCTCTTTTCCCATGTTTGGGTCCTTCGAGGGAGGCGCTCAGCCCAATGAACAAGGCAATCGGACTATAATGCGTGAACACTCTCACTTAGCCATAGAATTCTATAATTTTAAATTTCAGCGAAGCCCCTGGTATTCGGAAGACCGAGTTCGGGGCGCTATCCACGCCTTGGCCAGACAGAGCCGGCTCCTCGCTCTAAGCGGCATAAGTCGTTAGGGACTCGAAAAACCTCTCGAACAGCGACCAGCTCTCGCTTCATCATGACAGTCAGTTTTAGCTTTCTCCACTGAGGTGCTCCACCCAGCTCAACTGGGGCACAATCGCAGTGGTTCTCCTAGTGCTACCTTAGCCGATATGGCGGAACGTAAGGCACCAAAACATAGGAGCCGGGCAAACCCAACTATTGACCCAAGACATGATTCAGAGCTGATGCATATAATGCTATAAGTTCGGGGTGCCACACTTGTTAAAGTGTTCGGACTTCTCACACCATATTGAGGGGTACTAAATCCCCTGGCGTATTTTGCTCGTACCAAAGTGTACGGATGCAACATGTCGTTAAGGAACATATATTAAAAAAGAGTAATGCAAAAATAGAGAAAAGCTATGCACTATTTATTAAAGATGGCTGCGATCAAAGCAGAACGATACAAATAATGCGATAAGCAAAATGTTGGACTATGTAACATGTCCGTTCCAGGGGCAAGCCGCAGAATAGTATGCGAAACAGGTATACTGCTCGTGATAGAGACCACCTGGGAGTTCCGTAATGCGGCGTGGCTTGTCTGCTTCCTTGGTTCTTGCATCGTTTGTGCGGCAATTGAACTGCCGAACAGGCCTTCCAAAGTGTGGAGTTCTGAAAGTAAGAGAGAAAAAATCGGCAGCCCCTGGTGCGGTTTAAGCCGTGTTTCGGGCGTGCCGTGATGGTGCCCCTTCCCCTGTACCCAGGGACGAATCCAAGGGGGGACGAGGGGGGGCTAGACCCCCCCTGACGATTTTGTTTTTACATAATAACGATCAAACTTTTGGTAAAAGTAGGTGAAAATAATGAACGCATGGCTAACTTCGCCCCCCCTAACCACGAGAAGTGCAAAACTGTAAAGCCCATCTATAGCAGGCCCCTGCAGCAGCCCACAACAGGAAGACGAAGGACGTAATTAGCGTCGTTTTCTTTCCTTTTATTTACTTGCCTCCGATGCTATCGCTAAGGTATAGCCGCCGTCTAGGGCAGTTCCGTATTCAGCGCCATGCAATTCCTAAATCAAGATCTGATTGTCGAAGGGGGCAAGACGATCCAATGGATGCACGGACGGCCGGCCGGCCGCACAGCTAGCTCGGCGATGAGGCAAGTAATTACTCTCGATTCTCATTCTCTTTACTTCATCCTTGGCTTATATTTTGTAATTAGATTAATCTGTACCTTTAGAACTAAATGATTGGGACAACACAAACTGTATACGTAAAATTGTTATTAGGAAATATTCCTGAGTCCTGACCAATGAGATAAGATTTTGCATTGTTTATCCCTTCCAGCAGCAGAAAGATTTATTTCATTAGCATGTGAATTACCCTTTGTATTTCTTATATGTCAACTTTTAGTAAAAATGAAATTGTTCAAAGCCACCACATGTTTTGTTCTTTTGATGGAATCTTTCATTAACCTAAGCCACGATCATCTTTGCACAAAAAAAAATCCAGTGAGTCACCACACGGAAAACCTTGCCCCCCCTATGTTAGAATCCTGGCTCCGTCCCTGCCTGTACCCATGGTATTTCTAGAGCGTAGTTATGTATACGAAGTACTGGTGTCGCATTTTTGCGAGGGCCGGGGTTGGGGCCGCATTGCTACGCCTGCTTGGATCATGCCAGGAGGTCTTGTTGTAGGTTACTCCGGGCGCGCTTGACGGTGTCCGGTCGTTTAATGGCCGGACTGGAGAACTGCCTGGAGAGGTTGCTTTGTACTTCCGCTGCAAGGGCCGCCGTGTGCTCCTCCTTTCGGAGGGAGCGTTCGGTGTTTCCATTCTCCGTAATTACTCCTCGAGGGCCTGGCATCTTGAGCTTAAGGTATGCGTAGTGCGGTACCGCATTGAACTTGGTGAATGAGGTTCGCCCGAGCAGTGCGTGATAGCCACTGCGGAATGGGACCATGTCGAAGATTAACTCCTCGCTTCGGAAATTATCCGGAGATCCAAAGACCACTTCAAGTGTGACTGAGCCTGTACAGTTGGCCTCTACACCTGGTATTACGCCTTTAAAGGTCGTTTTGGTGGGCTTAATCCTCGAGGGATCTATGCCCATTTTCCACACTGTATCCTGGTAAAGCAGGTTCAGGCTACTGTCGCCGTCCATAAGGACTCTAGTGAGATGAAATCCGTCAATAATTGGGTCTAGAACCAATGCGGCAAATCCGCCATGACGGATGCTAGTGGGATGGTCCCTTCGATCAAAGGTGATCGGGCAGGAGGACCATGGGTTGAACTTTGGGGTGACTGGCTCTATCGCGTATATGTCCCTTAACGCGCGCTTTCGCTCCCTTTTGGGGACGTGGGTTGCGTATATCATGTTCACCGTCCGCACTTGTGGGGGAAAACCCTTCTGTCCATTGTTGTTCGGCGGCTGGGGCTCCTCGTCGTCATCGCTATGCAGCCCCTTGTCTTCATTTCGGCGTTTAACTTGCCTGCCTGCTTGAACACCCAACAATCCCTGTTGGTGTGATTGGCCGGCTTTTCGGGGGTGCCATGTATCTGGCACAAGCGGTCGAGTATTCGGTCCAAACTGGACGGGTCCCTAGGATTCCTTTTGAATGCCTTTTTCCGCTGACCGGATTTAGAGCCTCTGAATCCGGCATTAACTGCGGTATCCTCAACATTGTTGCCGTTAATGCGGCGCTTCTGCTTGTTGCGACGGGACCTGCCACTACTGTCCCTGGTATCCGAATTACCAGGGTTCTTGGTCATATTGTTGCTACGAGCAAGCCAGCTGTTTTCTCCTGCGCAAAAGCGGGTCATGAGTGTCGTGAGTGCTGCCATGGACTTCGGCTTTTCCTGTCCAAGGTGCCGGGCAAGCCACTCGTCATGGATATTCTGCTTGAAGGCTGCTAGGGCCTCAGCGTCCGGACAATCGACTATTTGATTTTTCTTTGTTAGGAACCGTGTCCAGAATTGCCTGGCCGATTCCTCTGGCTGCTGAATTACGTGACTTAGGTCATCGACGTCTCGGGGTCGCACATAAGTGCCCTGGAAATTGTCGAGGAATGTGGCTTCCAGGTCCTCCCAACAACTGATTGATCCTGTTGGCAAGCTGTTAAGCCAATGCCGAGCTGGTCCTTTAAGCTTGAGTGGGAGGTATTTGATGGCGTGGAAATCATCGGCGTGGGCCATGTGGATATGAAGGAGATAATCCTCGATCCATACCGCAGGATCTGTTGTGCCATCATATGATTCGATATTTATGGGTTTAAAACCCTCGGGGATTTGATGATCCATTATTTCGTCTGTGAAGCATAGTGGGTGTGCGGCGCCTCTTTACTGGGCTATATCACGACGTAGCTCCAATGAGCTTTGTCTACTGTCTTTGGCCCTGCCGAATTTGTGGCCGGCGTGACGGTTACCGTCTCGAGCCGTGGGGCGCCCACGCGATCCGTAGATCGATCTTGTTTGCCTTGCCTTGTCCTCCAACATATCTCGTAAGTCCGGCGCATATTCCCGTGCCTTGGTACGGGGTGTGGCTTGAGTGGAGGGCCGAGAGGCCTCTCTATCGCGGCCACGAGGTGGCCGGTCGGCCGCATCAAGTGCTTCCTCCTTTAATCGGGGTAGCAACCTGCGCTTTGGGTAGCTCTTGGAGGGGCGTTCGAGTTTATGCTCTTCGGTCGCAAGGACTTCAGTCCATCTATCGACTAGCAAATCTTGATCAGCTCTAAGCTGTTGCTGTTTTTTCTTGAGGATTCTTGCCGTGGCCATAAGCCTGCGTTGAAAACGCTCTTGCTCGACGGGATCCTCTGGCATGACAAATTCGTCGTCGTCGAGGCTTGCCTCGTATTCGGAGGGAGGCATATAATTATCGTCCTCGACCTCTCTGTCTGCCGCTCTCTCATGAGGGCTGGTTTCTCCATCCTCCCGTGCTAAATATTGCTGTAGAAGGTTTTCTTCGGCACTTTCTGGAGTATTATTATCTCCCGTGCTAGAATCACCGTATTTGTTTTGGCGGGATTTTGAGCGGCGCCGCTGACGCCGGTGCTTAGGCTGTTTCTTGGAGGGGTCATCCTCCGCTGTTCCATCGCCATCTCCTTCTTTTGGGGTGTCCATCATGTATATGTCATATGACGAGGTGGCTTTCCCGGGCCTGATAGGCGCTGGTTCTTCATCGTCTCCTTCATCGGCATCCATACCGTCGATGTCTTCGGAGTCGAAGTCGAGCATGTCGGTTAAGTCGTCGACAGTGGCTACAAAGTGGGTGGTGGGTGGGCTTTGAATTTCTTCATCGTCCGAATCCCAACCTTGCTGACCGTAGTCCGGCCAGGGCTCTCCTGATAAAGAGAGAGACTTCAGTGTCTTCAGGATATCGCCGAAAGGCGAGTGCTGAAAGATGTCCGTGGGAGTAAACTCCATAATCGGCGCCCAATCGGATTCGATTGGCAGGGACGCGGAGGGTTCGGAGTCCGGAGAGGAGTCCGGCCTCTTGGAGTCACGAGTCTCGCAGAGTGCGGGGCTGGTGTTCGGCTCGATCGTCGTTGGGATCGCAGCCCCCGAGGCGGCGTCCAACCACCCATCCTCGATCAGCGCAGTTGGCTCCGAATTAAGGGTCGAAGCCGATGCGGGTGCGGCCTCCAGGGCACCATTCGGCGGCAGAGCTAGATCATGCTCGTCGTGACAGTGCGACGCGCTCGGCAGTGGCTCGAAACCGTCGAAGATCAAGTCCCCGCGGATGTCAGCCGTGTAGTTTAAACTTCCAAATCTGACCTGACGGCCAGGGGCATAGCTTTCGATCTGCTCCAGATGGCCAAGTGAATTGGCCCGCAGTGTGAAGCCGCCGAAGACGAAGATCTGTCCGGGGAGGAAGGTCTTACCCTGGACTGCATCGCCATTGATGATCGTAGGAGCCATCAAGCCTGACGGCGACGACACAGAGGAACTCTCAATGAAAGCACCAGTGTCGGTGTCAAAACCGGCGGATCTCGGGTAGGGGGTCCCGAACTGTGCGTCTAGGCCGGATGGTAACAGGAGGCAAGTGACACGAAGTTTTACCCAGGTTCGGTCCCTCTCGATGGAGCTAAAACCCTACGTCCTGCTGATTAATATTGATGATATGGGTAGTACAAGAGTAGATCTACCACGAGATCGAAGAGGCCAAACCCTAGAAGCTAGCCTATGGTATGATTGTAATTGTGTATGTTGTCCTACGGACTAAAACCCTCTAGTTTATATAGACACCGGAGAGGGTTAGGGTTACACAAAGTCGGTTACAATGGTAGGAGATCTGCATATCCGTATCGCCAAGCTTGCCTTCCACGCCAAGGAAAGTCCCTTCCGGACACGGGACGAAGTCTTCAATCTTGTATCTTCATAGTCCAGGAGTCCGACTGAAGGTATAGTCCGGCCATCCGGACACCTCCTAGTCCAGGACTCCCTCACCCAGACATATGTTCGAAGCAGGATAGGAGCCATTTTAAATTTCTACCTGAGACCAGGTTGTTATCAATAAAGAGGAGGGTATCATCTGCATATTGCTGACTTGTTACCCCCAGTGGAAATAGATTGGTCATCAACCCAGTCAACATGTTACTTTTTGCTGCTTTATTAAGCATCCTACTAAACACATATGCTACTAAGTTAAAGAGCAGAGGGGAGGCAGGGTCACCCTGTCTCACACCTTTAAAAGTCTTAAAAAACTCACTGTTACAATCATTAATCCTAACTCCCACTGAACCTTTGTATAAAATGGATTCAACTTTCCTCATCCACTTGGGGCTAAAACCCCTTTGATACATAACTTTCAATAGGAACTCTTTACTAACTCTATCATATGCCTTCTCATAGTCTAACTTAAAGACACATCCTTCTTTGTCATGTGTCACAACATCATGAATAATTTCATGAGCTGTCACCACACTTTCAACAATAAACCTGCCTTTAATAAAAGCAGTTTGGTTTTGTGAAATAATTTCCACCAATGTCACCTAGTTGATTGGCCAAACACTTAGCAAAAATTTTAAAACTACAATTGGACAAAGCAATTGGTCTAAATTTTTGAATGGTGTCAGCCCCAGGTTCTTTTGGGATGAGAGTTAACAAAGAAAAAATCAATCTATATAAATCTAAAGACCCCTGATTCCAAGCCTCCACCAACAACATAAGGTCATCCTTAATGGTTGACCAGAAATGCTGGTAGAAAAGGAAAGGAAAACCATCAGGGCCTGGAGCCCCTTCAGCATAGGATCCAAAAACTGCCTTCCTCACATTTTCTTCAGTGATATCAGTTTCCAGGATCTTATTTTGATCCTCAGAAACTCTTTCAGAAGGGTCCAAAAATCTTCATCCAAAGAAATATCTAGGGTTTCTTCCTTGCCAAATAGGGTTTTGTAGTAATCAACAGCAATATCCATCATATCACTAGTTGATTCTACAGGGCCATCTGGTCCCACAAGCAGGTCTATCTGCTTCTTCCTCCTCCTATGGTTAGCAATAGCATGAAAGTAAGCAGTGTTTCTTCCTCCCTCTAAAATGTTTCTATCCCTGGATCTGTGTCTGGACTTGATTTCCTCTAGTCTCCATATTTTTTGGAGCTCAGAGGCAATCTTGTCCATCTTACTTTTAGAAGAAGGGGAGAGGATTTTACTCTCAGATTCTATATCTACAATATTATATTCAGGAACCAGCTGCTGTTTCTCTCTGTTCTGGGCAGCCTCATAATTGGCATTCCAGCCTTCACATACTCTCCTAAGCAATCTAAATTTATACTGCCACCTATTCATAGGGTCCTTGATAGAGCATGGAGAATTCCGACATTTCTTCACCATGTCTTCAAAACCTTCTACCCCTAACCACCATTTTTCAAACCTAAATTGTTTGTTTTTAGGTGGTTGGATAGCCCCAGTGTCCACCACTAGGGGGGTGTGATCACTACCCACTCTAGGAAGAGCTTTAAGTTGAACAGCTGGGAAGATAGATTCCCAGCATGTGGACATGAAAACTTTATCAATGTTGGCCATAACCAGATTATCCTGGTTATTGGCCCAAGTAAACTTCCTACTAGAATTCTTAAGCTCAATCAAGCCATATTTGTTAACCCAGTCATTGAACAAGGTCACCCAATGCATGTTAACAACACCAGTACTTTTCTCATCACTACTTCTGACCAGGTTAAAGTCACCCCCTATAATTGTGGGCCCCAACCATGTGTCAAGAATATTATGTAACTCATTTAAGAACTCTAGTTTGAGTCTGTCATAAGCTGGCCCATAAACAGAAATAAATCTCCATTCCACCTTATTCTTTTTATCTTTAAGGATGCATGAAATAGATAAATCTAAAATATCTGTAGAGACCATCTCAGAATTGTTTGTGTTGATCCCCACAATTACACCCCCAACAGTGCCCACAGCAGGCAACCATTGCCAAGAGTATTTACTCTATGGATCTAAACAGGTAATTTGAAAGTCATTAAAGGACTCTTTCTTGGTTTCAGAAAAACCAATCAAGTCTGCATGGGTGTCTCTAATGAGCTTACCCACTGCCTTGAGTTTCTCAGGTTTATTCAAACCTCTAGCATTCCAAAATAGACTTACTGCCATTATTGAAATCTAGTTTTCTACAGCTACTCTTCCTACCAAAGACAACCTCTGCCCAGGTAGGGGCGTCTACAGGGTGCTCACTAATGTGACCACATCCTGGGGCTGAACTCTCTACCAAATCTACTCCAAAATCATCAGGTTGCAAATCTAGATTAACATGGAGGAAACACTCAGGGTGAGTGTCTTTAAATGCAGATAACCTGCTTTCCTCCACTTGCTTCATGACTTGTATGTTTTGAGAAATAACCATATCATTCTCACCTAATTTCAAACCTGCCTTTCTAGCTTTCAGAAGTAAATCTTCATCATTAAAAGCAGAAAAGGAATTATAATTCTTATTACCTTTAGGGACCTCCAAATCTTTGAGTCTTCTAAGGTCCTCAGCTTTCTGTATAGCATTTCTCCCATCTTTTTTGATCCTGTTGCTCACCCTGGGTGCCACCACAGGCCCCCATTTGGATTTTTATGGTCTTGGCTCCTCCAAGGTGGTACCATCTCCATCAGACTCCTCATCAAATTGCTCCAGCAGTTGAACAACAATGTTATCTTCAAGTTTCTTCTTCTTCAATTCTATCTTCTTGCTAGGCTCAGCTTTCAGTCCAAGTATAGCACTTTGCACCTTTTCTTCCAATGAATGCACTAGCTCCAAAGGTGTTCTGGACCTAGCAGGGGCTTTCTAAGTGTTCTGAACTGGTCCTCCAGAATTGGGTTTGTTGTTTTTGTCTTTGTCAGCTCCCACATCCTTTGGGTCTTGCATATGCATATCTTTTTCAGGATTACCTTCCAGCAGATCATCATCTGACTTTTCACCACCACTAGTGCTTTGGCTTCCATTGCAAGAGATTGGAGCAGTGTCAACAAGGAATGAAATAAGAAATAATTCCTTGTCAATTTCCACCAGCCTTTCTGTTGGGATCTTAGAGATGTCCCTCACAGCCACCTGGACCTTAACTTTTTCATAGAAGCTCCTAAATATTTCATGCCAATCAACATTTATCAGAATGCCCAGGATATAGATAATTTGAGAAATCACCTTCCAAGTCAGCTTGTTGACAAGAATCCCAATCATGGTCACCCACACCTCTTGCAATTCAGCATATGCTTCCTCTTCACCATCCCATTTATCAAAGGAGACAATAACACCTTTCTTCTTGAGGTTGATGGAGGGAAGCTCAACCAAATCTTGCACCTTCTTGTGGGGAGGAAACCTGACTAGGAACCTTTTCTCAGTCAACTGCCTCACTTGCCAGGGCCAATTAGTCTTCCAGATGTCAGAGAAATTATTTTTTAGTTCTTGTGATGTGATAGATCCTTCCTCAATGACAACAACACACACATTAGACATGTTCAGCCAATTAACAGCCTCCTTGTCATCAGATTCTATGTGGAAGAAGCCTAACCCTGCATTAGCACTGCCATAATACTGTGTAGTAGCTTGTGGCTTGCACCATTCTAGACAATTGTCCATATGGTGCCCTGCTTTGTGACATATGAAACACTTTTTGGGCACTGGACAAGTTCCCACAAAGTGAGCTGGCTCTCCACAGTTGTAACAAATGACATCTCTCAGTTTTGGATCATAATTGATCACAGCTTCGTCATTTCTGCTCTGAGAACTGTCAGCCTTTTCACTTCCAGACTTCCCTTGCTACACTTTCTCGGAGTTGAAGCTCTTGTTTTTCCTTCTTTGCTGGTTCTGAGAATTCTGTTGCTGGGTGCTGGATTGCCCTTCCCCAAAACCTTGTGTCTGATTGCCAATGTGATTATGCTCAGAGGGGTGCCCATACTGCATAAGTTGTTGCTGTTGATGCATAAGAGGCACCTATTGCTGTTGTTGTTGCACTACAGACATATTGGACAGATATTGCTGCGGCCACTGGCTGTATTGGGGAAATTGCATTCCCTGCCAAGGCGGCAACCCTGGCAAATTACCCGCTCCCCCAAATTGATGCAAATTCTGGAAATTACCTGGGAGCATCTGCTGCATTGGCGGCAACCCTTGTGGATTCATGTCCCCTGCCTGGATCGGGAGCTGCCCAAAGGCCTGGGGGTGTGTCTGGCCGACCGGGCGAAGCTCTCCGCAGCCAGCACCACTCCCCCACCTCGGCGCCCTCCTCCCCTGCTGCCAGCCATTCCTTTGACCACTTGCGCGTAGGTCGCCCGATCTGTACCACCACGCCACAAGTCTCTCGAGAAGCTGATCTTCTTCACACCAACCTGCTTCCCACTCTCTCTCGCCGGATAACAATCTGCTGGGGTGAATTTTTTGGAGAGGAAAAGGTCTTTGCAGATCCAGACCAGCCCCCTGACACCGGAGGAACCCTAACTTTGCTTGGGGACGACACCGACCAGAGCTGACCAAATATCTCCACCAGCTCCTCCTCGTCTTGAGAAGGCGGCTTCCTGAAACCCGCTTTCCGCTGATGAAAACACTTGTCACCACCTGCCTTTTGCGCCTTCGGGTTGGTTCTCCAGGCCCACTGGCCAGCCTCTCCAACTTGACCACTCACCGACACAGGCCGACGGCGAGCAAGCCTCGCCGGCATTGCGCAGAAAGGGGAAGGAAGATGAGGAGTGCCTGTGGGCGGCTCGCTCCGCCCCAGTGAGACCAAGACCTCCCCAATCATCACCTCATTCAGCTGCCTTGTGCTCACCAGGGATCTCGCCGGAATGGGTGCCACCACACCCTCTGAATCCTCGATGTTGATGATGCTTCCTCCGCCGCCCAATCCAGCACCTGATCCGGCTCTAGTGCTGAGCCCAAGCGAAACAACCTCTCTGTTTCCTCCTCCGTCACCCTTGTCATAATCCGCTCGACGAGGGCCAACTTCGCATCCCTCGCCTTCTCCGCCGCCCGCTCTGCCGCCTTCTCCAGCCTGTTCGCCGTCTTCAGAAGCGCTTCTAGGTCTTCCGTTGACGACCTCTGTTCCCTCGGCATCCCGCTCATCCCGAATCTGATCGAAATCGCTATTTAGAGTGATCCCCAACCCGATCCCGGGGCCTGAGCGGTCGAGCGAGCAGAGCCTCACACTTCTCGCCTCTGAGATCTCGCCGGCGCCGTATTTCGCACGAAGACGGTGGTGGTTGGTGGAGAGATTGGGTGGAGACGAGGGAGACGCGGTCATGGAGACGCGGTCATCCCGAATCTGTTCATTTGAGACTGGACCTATTCAAGGAGTGTATTCACGGGCGGACCACCGAGTCTTCTTCACGAGAGTGGAATTTTTTGAGTGGATTGAGAATTAACTTTCATCTGGTTGAAATTTACTGTCCATTTCTCTCTTGATAAATGTCGCTTTTATTAATTTAAAATGTAGCAGGACTCTGCGTAACTAGGATGCACACAACCAATACTAACAGTCTTACACTGTAAAAAAACATAATGGCAGAAGTTTTAGAAAAGAAATTGTCTAGGAAAGACATGTGAAAGAGAGGGCCAATCTAGTGAAATATATATATTTACCTGGAGTATTGGGAAAATGCGGAAAACGCCTTGTACTTACTCAGGAATTTCAGTTGATGTCAAGTGACTTGATCGTCGAAAACGAGTACAGAAAAGGTGGAACAACAACTTCTGAAATACAAACGAAATATTTATCTATTGGAGAGTACTTACCAACACCTGCAAGGACAATTGTGATCAGGAGAATGAACCTATACAATAAAAGAAAATAACACTTAGTTAATTGTCCTACCAATAGCATGTCTTCCCAAAGATTACAGGCGACTTGGATTCCTGAATCTGACCACTATTAAACAGAGATTATTATGCAAAAGCTTGTGGAAATTGGAGAATGCCGAAGGGCGAGTGATAGGTGCCGGTGCGCCGGCCGAAATTTCGACCGGTCGCACCGCAGACGTACGATCTGAGTAGTTTTAGCCACATGATCTCTCCCAAATGTTGCTTCAGAAAAAAATAGAAAAGGAAATCCATGGCAATTTGTCCACCGCGTCAATGCCGTGATCCTGGGAGATGCCAGCGAGCTCGCCGTCCATGCTCACCCGCTTGCCTCGCTGACGTTCGCCGCCCTCATCGCCGGTGGTCGCCCTCGCCGCACCAACCTCGTCGATTCTAGTAGGACGTGCCACCCCTTGTAGCAAATCGCCGCCGCCCTGTAGCACGCCCGCCGTCTCTATAGTTGCAGCACGTAGCCATCCTGTTGTAGCACGTCCGTTCCAGCAGCCCCGGCGACCTTGCAGCGTGTCTCGCCGTGGGTGGCCGTCGCAACTCACAGTGGTGACCTATCACAGATCTAAAAAACAGCTTCGACTGTTGTAGCTTTGGAATTGCTGGTTCCAGCAAAACTAGATGTTGGTTGAAGCAAAATTTCTCACCGGCTGTATCAAAAATTGCTTACCAATCCCAATGAAGAAAAAATGTTTTGCATCTCTGGAAACACGGGCTCCAGCAAAAAAAGATACTGGTTGAAGTAAAACTGCTTGCTGGTTGTATCAAAAATGACTTGCCGATCCCAACGAAGAAAAATGCTTCCATACTCACATTCATAAAAAATCATTGGTTCCAGCAAAAAAGCCTGATGGTTCTAGCAAAAACAATGGTTGGTTGAAGCAAACAAAAAAGTCATGGGGCTCACATTTCATGGAGATGGATGTAGCAAAAATTTACAAACACTGGTAGTAACAAAAACCAAAACGGTTGTAGCAAAATTGTTCGCCGGTTCCA
The DNA here is from genome assembly GCF_018294505.1 of Triticum aestivum. Taxonomy (NCBI): domain Eukaryota; kingdom Viridiplantae; phylum Streptophyta; class Magnoliopsida; order Poales; family Poaceae; genus Triticum; species Triticum aestivum. The sequence continues at coordinate 73,971,898 of NC_057809.1, forward strand.
GCAAAAATCAACGTGCTAGCAGATTTTGGGTGGGTGGGTGGTAGCAAAAACATGGGCTAGTTCCAGCAGAAACAAACATGGTTGTAGCAAAATCCTGCGGCGGTGGGCTGGCGGCCATGGAGAGCAGCGCTCCAGCTGCGAACGGCCATGGCGACCAGCGCTGGTTCGCACCGCAGCACAGTCGCGACGCCGGTGAGCCCCACGCATCATCTCCACTCACCGGGGGACGCGCCGCATTAGTGCTTGGTGCTTTAGGCATGCCGATGCTAGGCGATGCATGCCTCGGGATGAATATGTGCCATGGCATCAGGTCAGAGGGGGAAGGATGCGTGGGTGGCCATGGATCAGTGGCTGGAATAGTCGAGGGGATAAACTGGCTGAGAGGTGGGAGATAGAGAAGAGAATGAATGGCTGTAAGGGAGGGACAGAAGAGGTAAGGTAAAAAGAAAGCGGTGCGTGCATGAACAGAGGAGGGAAGCGATGAGACCGGTCCAAGTTTCGGCTGGTGCGCCATTTCCAAGCATTTCCCATGCCGAAGGGACCTGGTATACTTCGCTGCCAAATAAACACGTGCAAAACCAAGTTTTGCCTCCCTGCCAAAAAAGGAGCGTGTTTCACATTTCTGCCAAAACCTGATGGGAGTAAATCCTTTTTCCTAGAAGTTTGCTAAAAGTGATTGTTAATGGGCTAAAACCATATTCCTGGAAAAAAAATTGTGTGAATGGATCACTATGGATTACTCAATTCCCAACACTATACAATAAATGTCACATTCTCTAAATTGTTCACAATGTAAAGGATGGTAGATGGGGTTGCATCAAATTCAGAAGAACTCCATGGGGAAAGACCATAGAGCAATTGTCTAATCTGGAGAATTCGGTGAATGCTTATAATTCGAGTGATGAAGAAGACATGCTGAGACTGAGAATTGGGATTAAAACAAGTTTATTATTAGAGCTGTATATTGGCAACTTAAATCTTTTGATATGGCTGGTTATAGGTTTTATGTGGAACCTGAGAGATAACGATATTCCTCTAGTCGATGCTTAAAAATGGTATCTTGACCAGGGATATCTTCTCAAGAGAGGCTGGAATAGAAATGACCGTTTGATATTTGATTGTGACCTAGCTAAACTAGTTTGGCAAGTGACCCTTTTTATGCATTTGGTATAAATAGACCCCCTGGCATAATTGATGATCTCTTCAATGAATAGATGCCTGCTTTCCCATCGTCCCAGTGCAAACTAGTTCTCTATCGTGGAGCGTCTGTTTGTTGCATGATTCAAAAAACTAGGAAAATGTTTGCTTTAGACAACATCATATGAGTAATAATGTTGTTTATGCAACACCCTATGACACATGGAATGTTTTTCAAAAAAATCAATATCGATGAAGCAATGAAGGAAGAATTCCAGTGATAGAGATGGTGGTTTTGGAGGCCATGGGCAGATTTAATGTCCTACAATTTGGGTAGTTGCCTAGGCTTGACGGTGGAGTCCTGCCTTACCTTCATTGTTTTCATGGTGATTTGAACTACAGTTAGCCTCTTGAGAACGTTAAATTTGTAGTGTGTCGGGGCTTCAAAAATATTCTTATGTCCGCCACTTGAGGAGGTGTAGGCGCGAAGTCATGGCTTGGTACCAACTGTGGATAAGACACAAACCGGGGGCTTTTGAGCACTAGCTGTTGGTGACAATTGTTCTTTGAGAATCACAGCTTGTGGTGGAAGTCCTCTTCTGCTTCCAGTCTCAAATAAGCTCGGGGTGACAGTAAAATAGATTTTTTTTTGAAAAATTCTGAATTTTTTGTGCCAAACTTTGACAAATTTCATCACAAAAAGACATTCGTGCAAGTCATGGCAAAAAATAGAACTCCAAAATGCTTTCGAAAATAGCTTTTTTGGAGCATCGGGTTTGTTTTTTCGCCATGACATCCATGAATGTCCTTTCCTGCTGAATTTTTGCAATCACGCAAAATTTTTTGTCAAAGTTTAGCAGAAAAATCATTTTTCTTATCTTTTTAACTATTTTTGATTTTCCTATTCATCAGGGAGCTTTTGAGCTCGCTAGCAGATACTTCACATCCAGCTTGTGGTTGCTATAAGTTCCTACAATGTACTAAGTATATGTCCATTTAGAGAAAGTACTAAGTGTATGTTGAGACTACTTGTTTTGTTTCTCCTTCGCATAGAACTCTTCGTTTAATTGTTCCTCTAATAAAAATCAAGGAGGAGTATTATTGTTTTAGAAGAAAAACACATGTGATCGAGTCGACCTGGCTAATATTATTTACTGTATGCTCTGTCTAGGAATAATTTATGTCGAGCAAAAACATTTTTCCATCACACACAGCAGAAGTTTCCATTGCACAAAAATTTGATATGCATAAACCAAAAGTACTTCGACCTCTTGGTTCAGAAAATCTTGATGAGGGGTACAATAAGAAGCTGTCTGATGAGGGGAAGGATGGAATGAACATTGATAAGGGCAACGATGATGGTGATATTATGCATGAAGAATTGGTGGAATATTGTAGTATGAAAGGGTGCATTTCTCTCAAGAGGAATTGGATCCTGAGTCACATGATCCATTTGGAGAAACAGTAGCTAAGGCCCAAGGAGTTGATGTTAAAGATCTGTTAGCTGGTGTTAAAGGTAGCCAACAAGAAGCACATACTGCTAATGCTAATGTTGAGTTCAGTATATTTTAGAGGTCAAAGGATCAAGAGGATCTAGTCACAATTGCTTTTGCCATGAAGAGGATGGCTGGAAAATATACTATTTCAGGTAAGTATGCTAATGTTCCCACAGTTCTTAATACTAAGAATGATGATGATCTAGTGAATATGACTAAAAATTTAGGTGTTGTTAATAATGATTGTGAAAATGCTATGTCGATTTCTTCAATTAAAACTTAAAAATGGCTAGTAAAAATCCTTTTGTGGAAAGAAGTAAAGATTAAAAAAATACAAGAACTTCTTAAGGACAGTGATGGTGATGAGAGTGATTGTTTTGGTTCAGACGGTGAAGATGAGAAAATTCATGGTGCATATGCTAGTTTGGAGAAAGCTAAGTTATTACATTCAGGTGATAAGATCATAAAGTTGTTCTCCTATTTTTAAGGTTGAGCTAGCTAAAAAAAGGGTAGATACCCAAAGAACAAAAATTAGAATGTCAGGAATATTTCGCAATTGTAGGGGTTTGGGATGCCCTTATAAAACAAAGATTCCCGAGGTAGATGATTTTTGATTTGGAGTCCAATTCATAGGTTTGTCAGAGACTAAGATACATGGATTCAACTGGAGTTGGGCCAGAAATGTTTCTGTCCATAAAAACGTCTTTTGGCCGCACCTAGATCCTAATGGTAGGTTAGGTGGTTTGCTGCTTGAGGTCGACTCTGATAATAATGAGGTTGTTAACTTTGAGTTGGAAAACACTATATTTACATACAACTTAAGGAGAAGAAAATCTTAGCAAGTTGACAATTAATTATGTTTTTATGGCCATGTTCCAAGAGAAGACAAAGATGGTTTCCTTGTTGAATTTGCTAGTGTACGCAGTAGATGTAAGGAGAGGGGGGAGGGTCATGAGTGGCGATTTTAATATCATCAGAAGGACCAGGAAGGAAAACAAACCTTGTGTTCTTACCAAAGGGAGTCACACTTTCAATTCTATCATCGATGTTAATGGTTTGAGAGAAGTGCAGCTCCAAAGAAGACTGTGTACATAGATTAAGTCGGCACATTATTTTGTTGTTGTTTCCTCAGGATGACCATAAATGAAATGCCCACTTTTGATAAACTAGACATGGTTGTAGTTTCCTCAGGATGAGATGTTGCTTATCCATTAGCAATAGTGGTTGGCCTAAATAGAGAGATATATGATCATGTTCCTTTACATTTGATATCTGGGATCACACCCACTCATAGTGATAATTTTAGATTTAAAATTTGTTCGTTTGAGACAGGTGATTTCATGGGTTTAGTTAGGAAGAGCTAGCATGCTCCAACCTATTGCATTCATGATTTAGATAAGTGGTAAGAGAAAGCCATTAAACTGGTAATACAATTAAAAGGCTTGCATATTAATATGGAAGGAGTACGAAAATTTGAAGGAGATTTTGAGTAAGTTAGATGAGTTGGATGAAAGGAGTGGAACTGTAGTTTTATCAACTTGGGAGAGAGATCGGAAATTGGTTCTGGATACCAATTTGAAAAAAAAATTGTTGACACGGTCAAAATCGATTTACCAAATACCAAATTTGAGACCCCCAATTGATTGTCAAGCCTTAAAAATTAGGGAGCATAGTATATTTTGATATTTCATTTATGGGCCCAAAGCAAACCTATAATT